>NW_006437739.1:1101243-1116228 GCF_000325575.1 Pteropus alecto
ATATATAATATTTATTTCTATAAGTTGGTGACTGAATAATATTGTGATGAATATGATAAACACATATCTTTTTGAGATAATGATTTTATTTTCTTTGGATATATACCCAGAAGTTGTATTGCTGGAACATATGGTGATTCTATTTTTAATTTTTTTTGGAACCTCACACTGTTTTGTATAGTGGCTGCACCAGTTTATATTCCCCTCAACAGTGCACAAGGGTCCCCTTTTCATCCACATCCTTACTAGCATTTGTCATCTCGTGTCTTTTTGATCATAGGCATCCTAACAGGTATGAGGCGATATCTCATTGTGGTTTTAATTTGCATTTCCCTGATGATTAATGATGTTGAGCATGTTTTATGTGCCTATTGGCCATTTGTGTGTCTTCTTTGGTAATATGTTTGTTCGGATCCTTTGCCCATTTTAATTGGATTTTTTTTGTGGGTGTGTTACCATTACGTTATATGAGTTCCTTGTATATTTTAAATATTAATCCCTTATCATATATGTATTTGCAAATATTTTCTCCCATTCCTTAGGTTGACTTTTCATTTTTTTTTGATTATTTCCTTTGCCGTGTAGAAGAATTTAATGTGATGTAGTCCCAAAGGTTTATTATTATTTTATCTTTCAACGCCTTTATTTTTGGTGTCAAATCCAAAAATTCATTGGCAAGAGCAATGTCAAGTAGCTCACCCACTATGTTTTCTTGTAAGAGTTTTATGGTTTTAGGTCTTATCTTTAAGTCTTTAATCCATTTCGACTTGATTTTTGTGTATGGTGCAAGATAGGGGTCCAGTTTTGTTATTTTGCATGGGGATATCCAGTTTTCCCAACACTGTTCTTTCCCCTTTGTGTATTCTTGGCACCCTTGTCAAATATCAGTTGACCATATATGCATAAATTTACTTTCTGGGCTCTCTATTCTGTTCTATTGGTTTTCTGAGCTCTCTATTCTTTTTCACTGATCTATGTGTTTGTTTTTATATTAGTATCATACTGTTAAAAATACTATAGGTTTGTAATATAGTTTGAAATCAGGAAGTGTGACGCTTCCAGTTTTGTTCTTCTTTCTCAAGATTGTTTTGGCTCTTTGGGGTCTATTGTGATTCCATATAAATTTTAGTGTTGTTTTCTCTATTTCTAAGAAAAAATGTCATTGGAATTTTGTAGAGACTGCACTGAATCTGTAGGTTGCTTTGGGTAGCATGGACATTTTAACTGCGTTTTGAAATTTATGCATTTATGTTTCACTTAGGCTTATTGAACTAGCTTAAAGTGATGACCTAAATTAAAAGTGGTCCTTCTGAGAACTGAACAGATATTTCTTCAAAGAGGAATTACAGATGGCCAATAGATATATGAAAAGATGCTCAAGGTCAATAAGAGGTCATCAGAGAAATGCAAATTAAAACCACAATGAGATATCACCTCATGCTTGTCAGAATGGCTATCACTAATAAATCAAAAAACAACAAGTGTTGGAAAGATGTGGAGAAAGGGGAACTCTCATATACTGTTGGTGGGATTGAAAATTGGTACAGCCACTATGGAAAACAGACTGGAGGTTTCTCAGAAAAATTAAAAATAGATATACCTTTTGACTCAGCAATTCCATTTCTGGGTATTTATCCAAAGAAAACCAAAACAATAATTTATAAATATCTATGCACCCCTACATTCATGATAGCACAATTTACAATAGCCAAGATGTGGGGGAAACCTTAATGTCCATCAACAGACAACTGAATAAAGAATTTATGATTCATATATACAATGGAATATTACTCAGCCATTAAAAAAATGAAATCCTACCATTTACAATGACATGGATGAACCTAGAGGTTATTATGCTGAGTGAAATAAGTCAGACAGAAAAAGATAAATAACATATGCTTCCACTTATATGTGGAATCTAAGGAACAAAAAGAACAAACTAATCAAAACAGACTCGCAAATATAGAGAACAATAGGGTGACAGCCACTGGGGAGGGATGGGGGGGGGTGGAGAAAGGGGTGAAGGGTTAAAGAAGTACAAATTAGTAGTTGATAGATGGTCATGGAGATGGATGGGAAGCACAGCATACAGAATGTAGTCAGCATTAATGTAATGGCTAGGTAGAGAGCCAGAGGAGAGAAAGAGCAATCAGGGGGATTGTTTCATAAACTATATAAATGTCTAACCAATGTACTGTATATCTGAAACTGAGAATAAAATTAAATTTAAAACAAGACCCTTCTGCAAATTTTCCCTTTAGAACAAAAACTATGTGTGTGTATATATATATAATTTCTTCCTTCCCCCTTTAATTATTAAACCCAGATCAATAACAGTTGTGCTAAAGGAATTGTGGTATCGTTTGTTTACACCATTTGCTTTGGTTAAATTCCATTTTGTATTCCATTACTCAGAGACAGGACTGTATGCTGCAGTGCTGCCATAAGGTTTTATAACATTGATTGATCAAAATATTTCTTTCCATAGAGAACAGTTATATGTAAATAGTTAATATCCAAGAATGTATTTCATCTGAAATAAATATTCCTACCTCTTCAAAGTCCTGGGCAGTTAGAAGATTTATCTTCTTATTTGACACATGTAAAATATATAATTCACCAAGGGGATTATTTTCTGACCTTAAACTATAGCTATTTAAAAATCCAAATTAGCTATTTTGATACTCTAGTTTTAATGTAGATTCTATTTACCCTATGTTCTACTAATATCTGTTCTTGTTTAAAACAAGAACATAAAAATCAATTATCTAAAACTCAGGGAGTTGTTTCTCATTAAAACAACCATAGAGATCTATAAATGAGATAACAGATATAAAGCACCTAGCAAAGAAACTGGCATACAATAGGTGTTCAAGAATATTCATTCACTCCTTTTCTTTAGTGAGGTCCCACAGCCTAATTGTATAAACAATTATTATCTTCATAAATAAAATAAAATAAATACATTTAAAGTATTTTATTAAATGGAATGGCCTATCAAAATGAATCCAAGTAAGAATATGTTTGTTTTCTAATTCATTTTCTCCCTCCTATTTTCAAATATATTTTCATATTAATACTGTGATGATGATGTAGATGAGGGATGTGCTTCCTGGGTGACATTCATGTTAAAACAACAGTATGACATTTGGCTATTTTTTTCTCTTGTTTAAAATGCACAGGGCTAGAAAAGTAAATTTTTACTAATTTTTAAAACATTTTAAGTAAACAAGTATATATTAAGGTCTTGAAATCGACATAGTCATACTACCTAACAGTAACGGTATAATGTTTTCACTGACCTCTGTATGTCAGCAATTGGACTAAACTTTATTCCTTCTGGGTTGCATTTCTAATGTGGACTTTCAGAGAATAAACAAAATAAATGACTCTTTTTCTGTTTTAAACACAATAGTCAGTTTTTTTAAGTTGGAAAAACATTAAAACCTTCAATTCTAATAGAATTTTCTCATAAAACTTTATATTTTCTAGTAACAGGAGGAATTGTACACTTAATTTACTCCATTCCATTTTATAATTCAGGGCAATTTCAAGAATTAGTCTGGAACCAGGACTTTCAGATAAAACAGTGAGAGGAATATAACACACACAAAAAAAAAGTAAAAAGAAAAGAAAAGAAACCCATATTATAATTAAATCATTACTTTCGTTTCCGTAATGATGAGTTAAAATAAATTACATGCAACACTTCCAAAATGCATGATATTTTCCATATGAGATCAGTGGATTATTTGCAGAAGTGCTTTCATTTTGCAAATAGTTCACAATGCTTAGAAAGAAAAGATGGCATTCTACTGAGTTTTATAAATTCGAATGCTTCAATTTGCTATTGTAAAAAGAGTCTTAAGGTCCTAAGAGTACTGACAAATTACCTCCTTGTACCTCTTATTATGTGGGAAAAGCTTTGGTAATTTTTCATAAATCAAGGTAGCCTAATAAATCTGGATTTCTTTGACTGTTTAAATTTGCTTGTTTAAACAAATTAATTCAGTGAAGCAACTGTTTTTAGGCAGAAGATTAACTAGTTAATTTTAATAAATTGAGGCTGCTTGGCAAATATATGGGGCATTTTTTTCCTCTCAAAATAAGTATAATATTTGTAGATAGGCAAAAGTCAACTTATAATAGTTTCTGTAAGTGTAACTTATTGAGACATAGATGGGATTTTTATGGGCTATGATCATTTTAAAGGTATATGTTTGAAACTTTGTTTTTTAAAGCTTTACTAGATAGTTTTGACATGATTCACATTCTACTACTTCCATGGAGGCACATTAATTTGGTTCCCCTAAGGGGGACAAAACTGGATCAAAATTTAAATGCTGACAAACATTGAAACAAAATAATGAGCCAATTTGTGTCTCTCCATCCTCCCTTCCCAATCAAGATCAGCTCAGACACTCCAGGATCATATGTGTTTAATTTCAAAAGTGCATTGGGGAATCCAGTTTCCAAGAATGTGAATAAAAATGAAATGGGAAAAGTGAGATTAGTTGTAATTTATGACCATTTATAATAAATTTCAGCCAAAACTACTTTCAGAGGCACAATTACCAATGGTAACTTCGCTGCCATATCACTTTATAGCACAAACTCAGCACATCCTAAATCCCAAAGAAGTTACTTTTTCATGTGGTGCACTTCCATGGGAATCTCATGATATTTATACAGGTTATTTCTGAGGATAACCATACATGAAAGCTACTTTTTGTTAGCCATTTCACATGAAAAAAGTAACTTCTTTATTTCTCAATGTCCACACTAAACTGCAAATGCTCATGACTCTAAGTATTATTTCTTTTATTCAGAACAATGCTAATGATTTGAATGTACCCTTATCAATATGTCACTAAGGACCCTTTTGACAGTTACCTTACCAATATTCTAAGAGCTCTTTTCTCTATAAAAATGTCAGGAATTTACATTTAGATCCTTATTTCATTTCAAAACTATTTTCATGAAATTTTAAGGTATAAGATGGCACTCAAGTCAGAAAAGAGATTTGATATGGCACTTTTTGTTGCACTCCAAGTAATAAATGTTGATGTTTTTAACTAATTAAATTAATATTTTAACCTTAAATCCTTTAAAAATCCTTAAATTTGGACATCTGTTCAAATTATGATTCATTCATTTTCTCCCCATAAGGGTGAAACTATTTTCTTAGAAAGTCACTAGCACCATCTACTGTTGGTATTTGGAACTAGTTTGAAATATTTAAAATTATTGTTCCAAAAATACTTTAAAGAAAAAATCCCAGCTGTACAATAATTGCAAGAGACTTGGAATTTTAACAAAACAGAATAGAAAAAAATAGTAAAAAGAACATAAAGTCAAGAGACTGGGTTGGTTAAAAACAACTACAAGAAAACATTTATTTGGACATAAATGATTAAGCACAAATAAATCACTAATAAAAATGTAATTATCATACATTAAAATTACAATGAAAGTACAGAACAACCATCATTGGCAGTCGTCTGAAGTCTGCCTGAACAGAAGTCCTACAACTGGGGACACACAAGAAGCCATCTCCAGAGTGGTAGGAGGTGCAGAGATGCAAAACGGCCCTGTCCCACAACCTTGTGTTGCGGCTGAGAACTGGGAGGGTTACATGGCTGCAGAGGTCCGGAGGAAAGAGGGGTCCCAGCCCCACACTGAATTCCCCAGCTCAAGGTTCTAGTTCTGGGAAGAGAGGTCCTCACAACTTCTGGCTATGAAAACCAGCAGAGATTGTGGCTGAGTGAAACAGAAGGCTGCGGTAGTCACAGACATTCCTCTTAAAGGGCTTGTGCACCAATCTACTTATTGATGGACCTACTCACTCTGAGCTTCAGCACTGGAGCAGCTGTTCAAAGAGCACCAGGGACAAATGGGGAGGGACTGAGCTGTCTGACTTCAGGGCAAGGACTGTAGGGGCAGCTTTCTCTCAGACAGACGTGCTGGTAGTATCCGTTGTTCCTGTGTGGAACCCTCCCCCTTCCCTGGTGTGCAGATGCCGGTGATCACCACATCTGAGCTCTATCAACCTGGCTAACACAGATTGCTCCGCCCAGGTGATTCTCTGAGACCCTGACTCCCAACTTTTGGGCTCACTCAAGCCATCTCCAGTGGATTTTTCCAGACAAACGGCCTGTCTTAGCTCATGCTAAAGCCTTTCCTAAATTCTATCAAAGGCTGACAAAACCAAAGAAGAAGCATCTTGCTTTGGCATGCCCCATATATTTTCCAAGCAGCCTCAAACCTGGCACTAGCGGCAGCCAGCCTCGGTTCCTGGCTTGGCTTCTCAAGGCACCTTTAAGCCCAGCATAGTTGACAGCCATCTTTAAATTGCTTGGTGACTTGCCAGGTGGTCCCGGAAGTGCACAGGCTGCGGCTGAACTTGGCCTGCAGTTGGGCCTATCTTAGGAGGCCCTGGGGCCAGCACGCCCAGTGGCCAGCTTCAACCAGAGCAGGAGAACCACTCAGGGCTGCATATGAGGACACACCCAAAGGGCAGATTAGGAAGGCACCAGAGCCTTGCTAAAGTGAATCCTGTTCCGTAGGGTCAGCCCCTCACTGGCAAATTCTCACAACCAATCAGTCCGAGGGTCAATCCCTTCCATTGATGTACATCAGCAACCAAGGCTCAACTACAACAGGAGAGCACACACAACCCACACAAGGATCACACCTTGAGCACCTGGCAAAGGTGACCAGGGAAGACTGCACCACTGGGCCCCAAAGGACAACTACTACACAAAATGACTCTACTAAGACTAGGAGACTTAGGATCCCTAAGTGAAAAAAGGGGAAGGGATTAAGAAGTACAAAATAGTCTTGGAGGTATGAAGTATAGCATAAAGAATATAATCAATAATATTATAATTACTATGTGTGGTGTCAGATGGGTATTAGATTTATCAGGGTGATCACTTTGTAAGTTATATAAATGTCTAATCACCATGTTATACACCTGAAACTAATATAATATGGTATGTCAACTATAATTGAAAAATAAATACATATATATTAAAATAAAAAATATATAATTATCTTCAAGAATCCAAAGGAAAAGATAAAATAATATTTTCAAAAAACCTGTGAACGTAATTTTCTGAAATAGTTTTGTGATTCTGGGATTTCATGACCAGTAACCCTTCCAAATTATAGTGACCAATTAAGGGGTTCAGAACAGGCTTCCTCAAGATATGTCACCTTGGTATTTCAATTATTTTGACCCAAAGGCAATAGAGCCCGTACAGGCTCACGAGAAACTTTCACTTCAACCCTGAAGAATTTAAATCTGGGCCTTTGCCCATAATAAGAGTTATTACCAGAAATAACTCGTTACGACTTATCTATAAGACTGGCAAACTTCTAATTTCTGAATATTTGATATCTTATTATCCTGCAAATGACCTTCCTCCCTCTCTGAAGCCTCAAGTCACCTTTTTTCACCTTTATCTCAGAATACCATGTAAACATTTTAACTTTCCTACTCTGAACCTCTTATGTATGTGGGATCTCCGATGCTCTCATATATGTATGGTTCCCATAAATACATATATAATTAACTCTGTTTTTTTCTTGTTAATCTGCCTCATGTCGATTTAATTATTAGATCAGCCAGAAGAATCTAGAAGGGTAGAGGAAAGTTTCTTCTCTCCCCTATGCCAACATAATATTACCAATTTTTAATTTTGCTTATTAAGATCATTACAATTATAATTCACTTTTGTTATGATTTCTCATACAAAAATGACACAATTTTAGAATAAAAAACAACCCATTTAAAATGTAACATGGTTAACATTATGAGAAACTCAATACTGATAAGGGTAAAGGGGGTCAAATATATGGTGCTGGAAGAAAATATAACTTCGGGTGGTGAACACAGAATGCAATATACATATGACATATTATAAAATTGTACACTTGAGACCTATATAATTTATTAACCAATGTCACCCCCCAAAATTTACTTTTAAAAATGGCAATATAAATACCATATATTGTCCTCATTTTCTCATTTTGCTGGACTTGTCAAATAATAAACTATTATTTGTGAGCCACTATTCTACAGTATCTCAGGCAAATATTAAATAATAAAATGCACGAAGAAAATTGTTAAATTATGGTATATTTTAGAGGCATTGTAAGCTTTCAATCTGTGGGGTTAGGGGAAGTGATTATTCCCCTTTCATGATATTTTCCCCCTTTCATATAGCAAGTTTGGCATCAAATGAAATCTAGGGGTACATAAAAATAGTAAACCAACAACAAAATCAAAAGGCAACATATTGAATAGGAGAAATGTTTCAAATCATATATCTGATCAGGGGTTATTATCCAAAATATATGAAGAACTCATACAATTCAATAGTAAAAAAAAAAAAAATACAATTAAAAAATGGGTAGAGGATCTGAATCAACATTTTTCCAAAAAAGACATACAGATGGCCACTGGTACATTAAAAGATGCTTAGCATCACTAATCATTAGAGAAATGCAAATCAAAACCACAACAAGATATCATCTCACATCTGTTAGAATGACTATTACCAAAGAGACAAAAAATAACAAGCATTTTGGATGTTAGGCCTTTATCAGAGGTGTCGTTTGCAAATATATCTTCCCCTTCAGATGGTTGTCTCTTTGCCTTGTTGAAGGTTTCTTTTGCTGTGCAAAAGCTTTTGAATTTGATATAGTCCCATTTATTTATCTTTGCTTGGACTTCTCTTGCCTTTGAGGTCACATTCATAAAATCCTCTTTAAGTCCAAGGTCCATGAGTTTAGTTTCTATGTTTTCTTCTCTGCAATTTATTGTTTCAGGTCTTATATTTAGGTCCTTAATTCATTTTGAGTTAATTTTGATGTATGATGATAGACAACAGTCTAATATCATTCTTTTGCATACAGCTTTCCAGTTTTTCCAGCATCATTTATTGAAGAGGCTTTCCTTTCTCTACTGTATGTTTTTAACACCTTTGTTGAGAATTATTTTCCCATAAATAAGGAAGTTTATTTCTGGACTCTCAATTCTCTTCCGCTGGTCTATGTGTCTGCTTTTTTGCCAATATCATGCTGTTTTGATTATTGTCACTTTGTATAATTTGAAGTCTGGCAAAAACTAAGAATTGATCTACCATATTATCTAGAAATCCCTCTACTGGGTATTTATTCAAAAACTTTGAAAATATTTATCTGGAAAGATATATGCACACCGATATTCATAGCAGCACTATTCACAGTGGTCAAGACATGGAAGAAACCAAAATGTCCTATGATAGATGATTGGATAAAGAAGAGGTGAATATAAAAAGTACCTTTTAATAAATGATTAAATAAAGAAGATGTGTTACACATATAAAATGGAAAGAATATTAGTTATAAGAAGAGATGAAATACTGCCATTCGTGACAACATAGATAGATCTTGAGATAATCATGCTAAGCGAAATAAGCCAGACAGAAAAAGTTGAAAATCATATGATAGCTCTTAAATGTGAGATATAAATCTAAACACAACAAACAAACATGACAAACAGAGACGCATGGACATGGGCAGTGGACCAGTAGTTACCAGAAGGAAGGGGAAGGGGAAAGTAGAAAGTAGATAGGGGAAAGTAGGGGAAGGTAAAAGAGGTCAAATATATGGTGACAGGAAGAAATTTAACTATGGGTGGTGAATATACAATGCAATATATACATATATATACACATATGTGTGTGTATCTATATCTATATCTATACCTATCTATCTATCTATCTATATTTGAATTTTATGCTTGAAACCTATAGGATTTTGTTGATATACATTACCCCAATAATAAAAATAACAAATGTTGGCAAAGATATGAGAAAAGGGAACTCTTGTTCATCATCAGTGGGATTGTAAATTGATGCTATGGAGAACAGTATGGAGGCTCCTCAAAAATTAAAAATAGACTACCATGTGGTCCAACATTTCTACTTCTGGGTATTTATCCAAATAAAAACACGAACTCAAAAAGACATATACACCCCTGTGTTTATTGCAGCATTATTTATAATAGTCAAGGTATGGAAGCAACCTAAGTGTCCATCATGGATAAATGGATAAAGAAATTGTGTCATGTATATGTAATGGGATATTATTCAACTATAAAAAAGAAGGAAATCTTCCACTTGCAACAACATGGACGGACCTTGAGGGCATTATACTAAATGAGATAAGTCAGACAGAGAAAGACAAATATCATATGATTTCACTTATATGTGGAATCATAAAAAAAAAAAAGCTCACAGAGCTTTGGTGGTTACCAGAGATGCGGGGGCGGGGGGGGGAGGCAGCAAATGGGTGTTAAAAAGTACAAACTTCCAATTATAAAATTAATTAAGTTAGAGAGATGTAATGTACAGCATGACAACTATAATTGATACTACTGTATTGTACATTTGAAAGTTGCTAAGAAAGTAGATCTTAAAAATTCTCATCATAATAAAAATATTATGTGACTATGTATGGTGACAGATGTTAACTAGACTTATTGTGGTGATCATTTCACAATATATACAAATACTGAATCATTATGTTGCACACTGAAACTAAGATAATGTATGTCAATTATATCTCAGTAAAAATTACATTAAAAGAATAAACCAACAACTGAGAACAATTTTAAAAAAAGAAATGACGTCAAGAGTCTTGTTAGCTGTATGAAATATTATTAGTAGAAAACACAAAATATATTAATAAAGTGATTTATTGGAGAAATATTGAGTGATCTAGCAGCAGTTAAAATATATATTCAATGATATCAAAAATATTCTGAACTAAACAAGTTTTTCTATTTATTGACACTAGTAAATGTCTTTTGAAGGAAATGAGAATTCGTATGTGGTTCAATTTTGTGCCCTAACTGGATTTCCACTAATATTCTGGCATCACAGGTATTCTATTTTTATCAGATTTTATGTTCTATTCATTAAATCTGTGGTTCTTTTTAGTGTCCTAGAAATATTTGATAGTATTCCCAAAGGAAAGATAATAAACTGAATAAAGAAGGAATGGTAGATACCCTAGAGAAAAGTGGTTATGAACAAGACATAGAATGAAAATATTTGCCAAACAGTCTAATTGCCTAAATGACCTCTAATAAATAATTGCAAATGGAGGAACTTGATTCCTATAATATACTAAAATAAGTTCCCACAGTAAGCAGTCTGAGTTTTGGATTTGGCACAAGTAAATTATTTCTCTCCTTATTGTGATTAATAATTAGTACATGCACAGCAGTTATAAATTTTCAATTTCCACGGACCAAAGAGCAACAAAATTTTAAATTATTTGAAGGAAAAAGTTTGATAAAAGCAAAAGAGCCAGTGGTTTGGGAGAAATAATATAGCTCCAATTGAATAATCAATTATTTTCATTGTTTAGAGTAAATCTTGGGACAATGTTGATAGATATAAAATCTTTGTATCAATGGGGCATTAATAAAAGGAATGTTCACTTCATAAATAATCATGATTTGTTAAATGCTGCCTGATTTTGGAAGAACCCTTCAGAGAAGAGCATCAAACACACACACACACACACACACACACACACACACACACACACACACACACACAAAAGAGTATATATTTTAGGCTAGTAATCTCACAAACATGTGCAAATTTGCAAATAAGCACTGACTTAAAAATTTGCTCTCAATTTTAGATACCAAGGTTTGCAATAATATAGTAGTGCATAAAGTTTGATGAGACTCAAAGACTCCTTAAAGTTAGTTTGTCCATCTACCTCTTGAATACCTTGAAAAAGAATAGGATGATTTTTCCTAGGAGATGCAATTAAAAAGAATGGGAGAGGAGATAAAAACATGTTTCTTTTCCCCCTGTGAGCCAAGTAGAATTGCAGTAAAACATGTAAGAATTTGATTAGGGTATTGCTCATCTTAAATGATTGTGATATAAGTAAAATTGTGATTAAAGAATGTGATAGTGGGCCCATCTTTATAGTTAGGTTATTTGGTGCATGGTCTGACTTGAAAAATACTGGAAAAAAGTTTCTCGTCCCTTTCTCCCTTTCTTCTTTTCATGGTACCCAAAATTCAAACATTAGTAAATCATTCCTTTCTATTAATTAAAGTGTCCAAAGAGTCTTCTTTTTAAGTATTAGTTGTATATACTGCTCCTGAGTAAGTGATAACATGAAATAGTTTTGCCAGTTGTGAAAATAAATTGTATTCTAAATAGTGGGTGCTAATGAAACAAGTGGAGTTGGAGAACTTGAAAAGGAGACAGAAAAGGAGGGGAAGCAGAAATGAAACTATATTTATGACTATTATACAGTTTTGCCTACGGATAGCTCTTGGTGCTAGGTAAACTTGTTAATGGATTATTTAAATTAGAATGCTTGAGGCAGTGATTAAAAAACACTCACTTTGTCTTCACATTGTTTGATCTTGTGACAGGTCTTTGCCAATCTTTTTGATGCAAAATTTCCTGGTTAGAGTTAAAAGACATTCTAGTTTGTGTAAGTTAGCAGTGATTTGAAAAGGAAAGTATTTAACATTATTGAAAGTACTTAGCAACGGTGCAGAAAAATCACTGCTTGGCTTTCAAAGTGCATAGTAGACAATTTTGGACCCAAGTCATATACTAACTTTTCAGAAAATGCTTTAGGCCAAAACCAAGATTTATAGAGTTGGAAATAACAAATGGTTTTCATTGGGAACTCCAAAATGGCATCTCTCAGATATTACCAGTGCTGAAACACACAAAATGTCAATTTTCAATCCAGCTGAGATAGCCTCTTCACCAGTGACTTTTATTTTATTTTTTTACTTCATATTTTAGAACATCAAGTGGTTCTAAGACATAAGACATTTATTTGAATCTTTGGTGGCAAAAGAGGTATTTCTTTCATAGCCCCCTACTAACCCTGTCATTTCTGCCACTTCAGAATCTGCCACTTAAGTTTTTGAAAAGAGGGTATTTAAGAGATATAACTTTAGAGCAGTGATTCTTAAATGCCTGGCTGCTTCAAAATCAACCAGAGAGTGTGCTTATTTGTTTGTTTATCATTTTAAAATCATTAAGTGGATATTTCAGTGTCATTAAATAAATTCATATTGTTGTGCAACCATCACCACGATCCATCTCCAGAACTGTTTTCTTCTTCCTTTATTAAAACTCTCTACCCATTAAACAATAACTCCCCTTCCCTTCCAGCCCCTGGATACCCCCATTTTACTTTCTGTCTCTATGAATTTGACTACTCTAAGTACTCATATAAGTGAAATTATATAGTATTTGTCCTTCTGTAACTGGCTTATTTCACTTAGCATAATGTCTTCAAGATTCGTACATAATGTAACATGTCAGAACTCCCTTCCTTCCCAAGGTTGAGTAATATTCCATTATACTATATACCACATTTTGTTTATATATTCGTCCATCAGTTGACATTTGACTTGTGCCTGCTGCTTCCCGTGGTTTTTTCTTTCCTGATATTTGAATTTTGATACACAGAGCCCAATTTCTCAAGCAGCTCAGACAGTTTACAAAGTTGGTCTTCTCTGTACTCTCTAGTTCTGGGAAAGAAATTGGGGACCATTGCCAGGGAGAGGGTGGATATGAGCAAGTAAAAATATCACAGAATTTCTTACTGTTTTGAATGTGGCTTTTTCTTAATTGGATGTTCATTTGGATACTATAGATCTTTGAATGATTTTCAGAGCATCTAAAAAGTAATTTTAGTCAATATTTAGTTGTCTTTTTAGGATTTCTGTAAGAAAATGAGAGCTTGCTAGTCTGTCATTTTGCTTATGTCACTTCAAACTCTAGCCCAGATAGTTTTTTTAAAAAATGAATATTCTTATTAAGGATAACAAGGGTATGATCTGGAAATATGCATTTCCAGACATTTATTAGAATAGTAGAGTCAGTACAAGACCAAACAGCAGCCTTAGGTCTACCTAGGATTAGTGGGCACATCTAGGGACATTAAGAAGAGGGACATTAAGAAGACGAGAGCATTTAAGCAAGCATAGATAGTAAACCCTTTCAGAATTCTCTCCCATAACTCATGGAGGGCTCTGGAGTCTCTATCCTCAATAGAAGAAACTGAATCTATGTATGCTACAAAGGGCTGTTTTGTGAAGAATATGTGTCGACTGAAAGGCTGCTCTGCCTCTGACCAATGTGTAGAAAAGCAATTCTGAAAAGAAAAAAAACCTCTGTCTGGAAGTTTAAAGCCAAACTAAAACACCCTAGCAAAGAGCAAACTTCTAGCTTGAAGAGTTCTGGCTCAACAATACTTCAGATTAGAATAAAAAAGTAGCAGTTGTGGTGATGTTAAGGTTTTGAAAATACATTGGTCATGAGAAACATGGTCAGTAGAGGATGTAGCAGCTGCCCCCAAAACTCTGTAGAGTAAGGGTAGTCACCATGGCAGTGACAATGGTAGTCACAGTAGAACAACAGTGGTGGACTATAAGTCAAGCAGAAGCAGTGGCCTTGGCTAAGCCAGCCTTTTCTTCAGAACTGCTAAAATAAATCTTAATCTTTGCAGATACTTTAGGGGAAGTGGTTTTGTGAAACAATGGCTATGGGATGAAACTCCCTTTAGTCTGAACTGGGTTGATGGGGACTGTGTCTTTCCAGTGAGGTCTGGATTGTGTTACAAGAACAAAGAGAAATTCAACCCCATTTTAAAAGCAGAGAACATTTTCTGAGACAAAGGCTACAATGTTAAACATTATGAATGTGAATAACTCCTACATAAATCCATATAATTAGCTTCTGTATTATTAGCTGATTACTCTGGTCTGTGTGTGTGTGTGTGTGTGTGTGTGTGTGTGTAGAGAGATTATTCAATGCTTTAGAATCTTTTCAGTGCTAAATATGTATATAATCTGTTCTCTGGTTAGCAGCTGTGCATGCCATGTGCAAGGCTTTTTGTCAAGGGCTTTGTTTGCCCTGCTCAATGACCAAA
>NW_006437739.1:1116322-1128640 GCF_000325575.1 Pteropus alecto
TATTTGTATCTGATTATTCTATTTGGTGTGTGTTTGTGTGTGTGTGTGTGTGTGTGTGTAGAGAGATTATTCCATGCTTTAGAATCTTTTCAGTGCTAAATATGTATATAATCTGTTCTCTGGTTAGCAGCTGTGCATGCCATGTGCAAGGCTTTTTGTCAAGGGCTTTGTTTGCCCTGCTCAATGCACAAAGTGATGGAAATGAAAATTATTTATTATGGAAACCCTTACTCTACTAGGGTTAAGTTATTTGCATGAGAAGCATAAGACATATCACCAAGTGTTTGTGGCATCTTTGTCTGGAGACTTTTTAAATAAAGAAAAAATAATTGCATTAGCTTTTTGAGATAATTCTGCTATAATCCTAGCTGCAGATAGAAAGGTGAACTAGATACCCTCTCAAAGACCATTCTAATCTTTAAAGCCTTTCATTTGATGTGCTTGGCACA
This sequence comes from Pteropus alecto, assembly GCF_000325575.1. Classification (NCBI taxonomy): domain Eukaryota; kingdom Metazoa; phylum Chordata; class Mammalia; order Chiroptera; family Pteropodidae; genus Pteropus; species Pteropus alecto. The sequence continues at coordinate 1,116,772 of NW_006437739.1, forward strand.
ATCACTCATAAGATCATTTGCATGGATTTACATAAATTAAAAACATATCTCTATTCCTCTGCAAACACTAACCTTGCTGCTCACCCCAGAGTGTGTTTGGACTCTGAGAGAGGTCTGGATTAACCTCCCAGAAACTACATGTGTGCAGCTCAGGTTTTAGCCACACTTCTTATATCTTGGATCTGTGAGCAATATTTCTCTGCCATTTCCAACATTTGTACAGAATTATATCAAAGCAATACTTATCCTGAGGTAGAAGGCCCTTTTGGCAGAAAGTCAAAAGTAACTATTTAAACCATAAGGACTGAAACTTTCCAAAACCATCTTCCACCCCCATCTGCCCCTACACCTAAACCACAGTGTGCCTTAGATGACTGTTGGGTATTTTTATTGGTTAGTTAGCAGTTACAAGCAAAGGCTGGGTTGAACAAGAGAGAAACAGGCTTTGAACAAACAGTGCCTTAACAGAGAAAAGACTGTAGTAAGTTAAACCCATGTAATCGCTGTAGAATGTTAAGAATAAGAAGTCCAAGGAGAAATTATATTGGGGGAAAGCATGAAATCATAGTATACAAGATAGGTAAGGCTTGCTTCAGATTCAAACCAGATGAATGAATGAATGAATGAGGAGTTTCAAATGGTTCTTCATACTTATGATGATGCCTATTGATCAATATACAATATTACTAAATACAGTAGTTCCTGGCATCACTTCTTTGCCTTACATGAAAAAAACAGGAGCTGTAATCTTACAAATATCTTAGATGACAAGATGTAATTGCACTACTACAAAGCTATAGTATGGTAAAAAAACAGCATGGTACAGGCATAAAAACAGACACATACATCAATGGATCAGAATAGAGGGCCCCCAAATAAACCTATGCCTATATAGTCATTTAATCTATGACAAAGGAGGCGAGAGTATACAATGGGGTAAAAACAATATCTTCAATAAATGGTGTTGGGAAAACTGGACAGTTACATTCAAAAAAATGAAAATACACCACTTTTTTTACACAATATACAAGAATAAACTCAAAATGGATTAAAGACTTAAATGTAAGACCAAAACCATAAAACTCTAAAAAGAAAACATTGGCAGTAAACTCTTTGACATTATTTTAGTGTTATTTTTTGGATATGTTTCCTTAGGCAGGGGAAACAAAACAAACAAACAAAAAACACACGAGGGACTACCTCAAACTAAAAAGTTTTTGCACAGCAAAGGACATTATCAATAAAATGAAAAGCCATCCTACTGAATGGGAGAAGATATTCATCTATGATACATTTGATAAGGAGTTAATATCCAAAATATAGAAATTTATACAACTTAACACCAAAAATTCAAACAATTGGAGTCCCAGTCAAGATGGTAGGGTAAGTAAATGTGCTTGTCTCCTCTCAAAATCACATTAAAATTACAACTAAATTATAAAACAATCAACCTGGAGAACCATCTGAACAGAACTATAACTAAGGATATAAAGAAGAGGTAACATCAAGAGTGATAGGAGGGGTGGAGATGCGAAATGGGCTGTTGGGTGGTTGAGCATCGTGACAGATATCTTGGCTGCAGTGGGTCCCCTCAGAAAAGCAAGAGACCCCAACCCCACACTAGGGCTCCCCAGCCCAAGGTTCAGTACTGGGAAGAAGAGTTTCCACAAAATCTGGCTGTGGAAATCAGTGGGGATTCTGTCTATCCAGGTGAGATGGAAAGCTGCTGGAAAACCAGATATCCTCTTAAAAAGCCACACACACATACTCACAGGCTCGTCGGTACTCATCCTGGGATCCAGCAAAGGCACAGCAGCTTGGGAGGTGCCACAGACATACGGGAAAAGACTGAGTTGTGTGGCTTCAGGACGAGGGCTAGAAGGATAGCTACCATGGTCCCTGTGTTGAGCTCTGAAACTGTGCAGCTCTTGTGTTGAGCCCTACCCTCACATTGTCAAATCTGAATCTGTACTAGCTTGGTGAACTTCGCCTGCCTCGCTCTTGTGATACCCTGAGACCCTTCCCTACTCAACTTATCCATTGTCGATTACTGCAAATACTTTCATGGCTGGATAACCAGCCCTGTGCAGGACAGGAGACTCTTTCAGCAAGAATCAACAGGCTTTGGCTTGTACCCCTCTGAAGACACTTTCTATAGCAAACAACTAGTCCCAGTCTGACTGCAGTATTTCCTGAACAAGTCTCAGAATTCTGTAGGCCCAAGGCAAGTGGTAAATGGGCTCCATGTGATCTGAGACTTTGTGCGTGGCCACAGGCTCAGTACTGGCACAAAATCTGAATCTGCACTAACCTTGGAAAACAACATTCGCCCCACCCTGGTGACTCCCTGGGAACCCGCTTGACCAAAATTATGTACCACCCAAGGTTTGTTCAGGAGCTGAGCCTTATGGACAGCCAGAAGGCAGCCTGAGATTTTGGGGTACTCTGGGTCTTTTGGTGAGCTTCCCCAGGCCCAGTACTGTTGTCGGTCAGGCTTGGTTCACAGCATGGCCTCGCCCATGTACCTCCAAAACCAGCACAGGAAGAGATTAAATACAGATATCTTTGTAGGTCTTACCAGGTAGCCCTGGACCAGTCACATGCAGCAGCTGATCTTGGTTTGCATGGGAGGCCCTCCAAAAGGGCCCTAGAACCAACAAAGTCAGAAGCTGGCATCAGATCACAACACAGCACCACCTGATTAGAATCAAAAGCAGCAGACCAAAAGAGCAGTCTCAACAAGCACATGAGTCTACTGAGGCGAATTCCACTCCATGGAGTCTGTCGCCACACAAGAGCTCATATGTTGTAAGCGTGGACAATCCCAAAGCCAGTCAGTCTGAGAGTCAGTTTCACCCACTGACATAACAAGAACAATCAAGGCTCAACTACAACAGGAGGGCAAACATAACTCACACAAGGGACACTCTTAGAGTATCCGGTGCAGGAGATCCGAGAGACTGCACCACTGGGCCACATAAGACACCTACTATATAAGGCCATCTGTCCAAGACTAGGAGATAGAGCAGATCTACTTAATACATAAAAATAAACACAAGGAGACAGCCAAATGAGAAAACAAAGAAACATTTTCCAAATGAAATAATAGGAGAAAACTTAAAACAAACAAACAAACAAAACAAAACAAAACAAAAACAACCAAATGAAATAGAGGCAAGCAAATTACCAGTTACAGAGTTCAAAACACTAGTTATAAAAATACACAATGAACTTAGGGGAAGAATAGATAATCTCAGTGAAAATTTCAACAAAGAGAGAGTAACCATTACAAAACGTATAAATCATAAAAAGAACCAGTCAGAAATGAAGAATATGAAAACTGAAATGAAGAATATAATAGAAAGAATTAATAGCAGATTAGATAAAGCAGAGGACAGAATCAGCGATTTGTAAAACAAGATGGCAAAAACACCCAATCGAAGGAGCAAAAAGAAAAAATAAAGAAATAAAGATAGTTAAGAGACCTCTGGGACAACATCAAGAATAATAACATTTGCATGATAAGGGTACCAAAAGTAGAAAAGAGAGAACAAAGGATCAAGAATGCATTTGAAGAAATAATGACTGAAGACTTTCATAATTTGGCAAAGGAAATAGACATACAAGCTCAGAAAGCATTGGGTGTTCCAAACAAGAGGTACTCGAATAAGCCCACAGTAAGACACATCATAATTAAAATGGCAAAGTTTAAAGACAAAGCGCGAATCCTAAAAGTAGTAAGAGAAAGGCAGCCTTTACTTATAAGGGTACTCCCATAAGACTGTCAGCTGATTTCTCAACAGAAACTTTGTAGGCCAGTAGGGATTGGCAATAAATATTCAGAGATAAAAAGCAAAGACCTGTAATGAAGACTACTCTTCATTACAAGGCTATCATTTAAAATTGAAAGTGAGATAAAGAGCTTTCCAGACAGTTAAAACTTAAAAGAATTCATCACCACTAAGCCAATATTACAAAAAATATTAAAAGAACTTCTTTAAGAAAAAGAAAGGAAAAAAAGAAAATAAATATGAATAATAAAATGACAACAACGTACCTATCAATAATCACTATAAATGTAAAAAAAAAATGCTTCAATCAAAATACTTAGGGTAGCTGAATGGATATGAAAAGAAGATCATTACATATGCTGCCAACAAGAAACCTACTTCAAATCTAAAGACACACACAGACTGAAAGCAAAGGGATGGAAAAAATATTTAATGCAAATATAAATTGGATAAAAAGCTGGAATAGCAATACTTATATCAGACAAAATATACTTTAAAACAAAAGGTATAATAAGAGGCAAAGAGGGACATTGCATATTGATAAAAAGATCAATCCAACAAGAGGATATAAACTTAGTAAACATTTATGCAACAAACATAGGGACCCCTAAATATATAAAGTTAATATGGACCAACATAAAGGGAGAGATTGACAGTAATACAGTCATAGTAAGGGACATTAACACTCCATTGACACCAGTGAACAGATCTTTCAGACATGAAATCTATAAGGAAACAGTAACCTTAAATGACACACTAGACCAAATGGATTTAATTGATATTTTTATAGCATTTCAACAGCAGAATATACATTCTTGTCAAGTGAACATGGGACATTTTCCAAGATAGACCACATGTTAGGCCACAAAACTAGTCTTAGTAAATTTGAGAAGATTGAAATCATGTCAAGTATCTTATCCAACCACAATTGTGTGAAAGTAAAGATAAACTACAAGAAAAAAAAACTGAAAAATAACAAACCCATAGAGGTTAAATAGCATGCTACTACATGATTAATGAATTAACAATACTGTAAAGGAATAAATTAAAAGATACCTTGAAACAAATGAAAATGAAAACACAAAAATCCAAAATCTATGGCACTCTACAAAAGACGGGAATTCATAGCAATGCAAACCTATTTCAAGAAACCAGAAAAATCTCAAATAAGCAATCTAACCTTACACTTAAGGGAACTAGAAAAATAACAGCAAACAGTGCCTAAAATGAGTAGAAGGAAGAAAATAAGAAAGGTAAGAGCTGAAATAAACAAAATAGAATCTAAAAAATACAAAAGATAAATGAAACCAAAAGCTGGTTCTTGAAAATATAAACAAAATTGATAAATCTTTAACCAGATTCATTAATAAAAAGAGAGAACCAAATAAATAAAATCAGAAATGAAAGAGAAAAGCAGACAACTGACACCAAAAACACACAAAAGTTTATAAGAAAATACTATAAGAAATTATATGTGAACACATGGACAATCTGGAAGAAATAAATAAATTTCTAAAAGCATAAAATCATCCAAGATTGAGTCAAGAAGAAACAGAAAATCTGAACAGACCGATTACTACAAAGGAAATCGAACCAGTAATCAAAAAACTCCCAACAAACAAAAGTCCTAGATAAAATGGTTTCATGGGTGAATTTTACCAAACATTCAAATAAAAATGAACACTTACTCTTCTCAAATTATTTCAAAATTTTCAAGAGGAGGAAATTCTCAACAAAATATTACCAAACTGAATTAACCAACACATTAAAAAGATGATACACCATGATCAACTGGGACTTATTCTTTGGAGACAAGTTTGGTTCAATATCTACAAATCAATTAATGTGATATGACACATTAAAAAATGAAGGATAAAAATCATATGATCAAATCAATAGATGCAGAAAAAATGATTAACAAAATTAAATTCAGCATAAAAATGATGAAAAACAAAATAGGGAACTTAAGACATATAGATGACAAGATAGAGGAAAGAATTAATGATATTGAAGAGAGAAATCTAGGAGTGATGTCCCCGGATTTCTCCCCTTGAAATAACAATAAGCTGAACATTTAAAGCCCAACAAATAACACCTAACCTGGACACAAGTACATCCGAGGGAGTGATCTGTGCATAAGAGTTTCCAGAGATCAGAACCACAGGAGTTGGGTGGTAGAATGGGAGTAACAAAGAAGCTGTCTCTCACAGTTAGAGCTTCCTACAGGAGAAGGGGGAGGGGAGAAGTTGGGGCCAGTTCCTGAAACAACCCTGCCAGAGGAATCTGTGAGCCTCACACAGCAGAGCCCAGGGATCAGGGCAGAAAGCGGAGCAGAAACTAACTGATCAGGGGCAACAGATTGGTCTTAGTGGCCGCCATTATGAAGCACTAGGCTGAGACGCAGAGATAGCAGCACTTCCCACCCACTGACTGAGAGGACACCTTCCTTCTCCATATCCTCCAAGACCGAACACCATGCAGCTCCAGGGAAATTTGAGCAAATACTACCAAAATTGTCACTAACACTGACAGGGGCTGAGATCAAGGGTAGCAATCGTGATTGAATATTTATAAGAAAAAAAAGGCATTATTAGATCTCAAAGCAGGGATCCAATAAACTTGGATGCCACCTACTAGAAATCAAAAGGAAAACACCTTTAAGGCAACAGGCTAAAGCTAGACCTCTGGAAAAAAACAAAAAACAAGAAAAACGAAAAACGGAATATACTTCCATTAATGCCTAGGCAGAGAAATAGTTCATCAAACACTATGAACAACAAAGATGACAAGGCAGCTCAGAAAGAAAGAGAAAAATTTCCAGAAAATCAGCTTAAAGACAGAAATATTTGACTTAAATGATAGGGAATCAGGATTGTACTTCTGAAAAAACTCAATGAGATCCAAAATAATTCAGATCAACAATTCCAAGAGTTGAGAAAAAGCTAGACCCAGTAAAAAGAGTTTTTTAGTGAGGAGATTGTAATCCAGAAAAAGAACCAAATAGAACTTCTGGAGATGAAGAACGCACTAAAAAAAGATGAAGAATGAAATAGCAAGCTTAGGAAATAGAGTCGATCAAATGCAGGAAAGAATCAGTGATATCAAAGACAGAAATCTAGAAATAAATCAGAAGAAAGAAGAGAGAAACCAAAGAATGAAAAATAATGAAAGAGAAATACAAGAACCAGCTGATACTATCAGGAGAGGAAACATAAGAATGATGGGCATTACCGAAGGCAAGGAAAAGGAGCAGGGACGAAAGCATTTTCAGACAAATAGTGGATGAGAATTTCCCAAATTTAAGGAATGAGATGGAGCTTGGCATTCAAGAAGTCAACAGAATACCCAATTATCTCAACCCCAAAAGACCTTCTCCATGACATATCATATTAAAATTACCAAAAAGCAAAGACAACAAAAGAATTCTTGAGGCAGCCAGAGAAAAGAAGACAGTAACCTCTAAAGGAAAATCTGTTAGATTATTGTCAGACATCTCAGCAAAAACCTTACATGCAAGAAAGGAGTGGAATCAAATATGCAAACTATTAAGTGAAAGGAACTACCAGCCAAGAATAATGTATCCAGCAAAGCTCTCCTTTAGATATGAAGGAGAAATAAAGACCTTTCCAGACATACAAAAGTGGAGGGAATTCACTACGAGGCCTGCATTACAGGAAATACTGAAAGGGATCAGCTCACCTAAAACAAAATGACAAAGAAATACATAACTATGAGTAAGGCGACTAGTAAGCAGACAGAAGCAGAAGAGTGCAACCTTTAAGAATAGTGTATTAAAAGCTTAAACAATAAGAACAGAATTGCTTTTGCAACATAGATATAAACATGCAGCATACATAGAGACTATTTGGGACAACAATAACATAAAAGGGTAGGAATCAAAGATCCAAATTTGCAAAGAGAAATGGAGATAAGGCACATGCAGAAGAAAATGGATGACTGTATGCATATAACTATCCTTTACATATTCTTAATGGTAACCACATGCCAAAGATCCAGAACTGAAGTACATAGCATGAAACAAGGACCAGAGGGAAAATCCACAAAATCCAACGAAATTAAAAACAAAAACAAAAACAAAAACAAAAAACAAAAAAACAAAAACAGACAGAAATGCAAGGACAAGGAAACAATGGAAACACTGAGCTACCAGAATGCAAAAGATAAAATGGCAGTAGGAAAACCTCATATTTCAATAATTACCTTAAATGTAAATGGACTGAACTCATCAATAAAAGAGCACAGAGTTGAAGATTGGATTAAAAAACAAAAACCAGCCTGATGTTGCTTACAGGAGACACATTTAGTTCCAAAGATAAATATGGACTCAAAGTGAAAGGGTGGAAAATAATATTTCAAGCAAATGGCATTCAGAGAAAAGCAGTAGCAGTACTAAGATCAGACAAAAATAGACCTCAAAATAAAAAAGTAAAGAAAAATACAGAGAGACCCTTCTTAATGATAAAGGGAATCATACAAGAAGAGGACATAACACTTGTTAACATCTATGCTCCCAATCAGGGAGCCCCAAAATATATAATGCAATTATTAACAGAATAAAAGAGAGAAATAGACCAAAAAACTGTCATAGTAGGGGATTTAAATACCCTACCATCAGATATGGCTTCACTAGTGAATTCTACCAAGCATTCGAAGATGATTTAATATCTGTTCTTCTCAAAGTCTTTCAAAAAATTGTAGAAGAGGCAATACTTCCTAACTCATTTTAAGAGGCCGACATTACTCTGATACAAAAACCTGGTAAGTTTAAATACACACACACACACACACACACACACACACACACACACACACACACACACACAACTATAGATAGGAATATGTGATGAACACAGATGAAAAAATTCTAAACAAAATACTAGCAAATAGAATATAACTACATTAAAACGATTATACATAACGATCATGTAGGGTTCATTTCAGGGGTGCAGGGATGGTTTAATATATGCAAATTGATAAATGTGATACACCACATAAAATAAAGAATAAGAATCATATGATTCTATCAATAGATGCAGAAAAGGCCTTTGACTAGATACAGCCTCAGAACCGACACAGCTGGTGGCCAACTTCATTTCACACCAGAGAACCACTGAACCACCTCTACAAAAGACACACCCAGAAGACAGATTGGGGAGACACAAGAGCCCCACTAAAGTGAATTCTGCTCCATAGAGTTAGCCTCTGCACAATAGCTCCTCCATTATAATCATAGCCAGGCCCCACGATCAATCAGCCTAAGAGTCAATCTCTCCCATTAATGTGACAACAGCAATCAAGGCCCAGCTACAACAAGATGGCACATGCAACCCACACAAGAGGTACATCTGAAGCACCTGGCTCAGGTGATGACAGAGACTATGCCACTTGCCCCACAAACACCTACTACATAAAGCCACTCTACCAAGACCAGGAGACATAGTAGCCCTACCTATTACATACAAACACAGGAAGGCAACAAAATGGGGAGGCAAAGAAACATGTCCCAAATGAACGAACAGAACATAGATCCAGAAAAAAAGAACTAAATAAAATGGAGACAAGCAATCTACTAGATGCGGAGCTCAAAATACTGGTTATAAAGATGTTCAATGATCACAGTGAGAACTTCAATAAAGAGAAAGAAAACATAAAAATAGAGACAGAAAAAATAATAACCAGTCAGAAATGAAGAACACAATAACTGAAATGAAGAATACATTAGAGAAAATCAAGAGTAGATTAAGTGATGCAGAGGATCAAATTAGCCATTTGGAAGATAAGGTCATAGAAAATACCCAATCAGAACAACAGTAAAAAAAGAATCCAAAAAAATGAAGATATTTAAGGGGCTTCTGGGACAACCTCAAGCATATCAACATTGACATCATAGGGATACCAAAAAGATAAGAGAGAGCAAAACATCGAAAACCTATTTGAAGAAATGATGACAGAAAAATTCCCTAACACGGTGAAGGAAATAGACATACAAGCCCAGAAAGACCAGAGAGTCCAAAAAAAGACAAACCCAAAGAGGTCTGCACGAGGACACATCATAATTAAAATGCCAAAGGTTAAAGACAAAGAGAGAATCTTAAAAACAGCAAAAGAAAAGCAGTTAGTTATCTATAAAGGAAGTCTCATTAGACTGCCAGCTGATTTCTCAATAGAAACTTTGCGGGCCAAAAGGAATTGGCAGGAAATATTCAAAGTGATGAAGAGCAAGGGCCTAAACCAAGATTACTGTACTCAGCAAAGCTATCATTTAGAATCGAAGGACAGATAAAGAGCTTCCCAGACAAGAAAAAGTTAAAGGAGTTCATCACCACCAAACCAGTATTACAAGAAATGTTAAAGGAACTTCTTTAAGGAGAAGAAAAAAGATCAAAAATATGAATAATAAAATGACAATAATTACATATTTATCAACAATTACTTTAAACAGATATGTATTAAATGTTCCAATTAAAAGACATGGGGTAGCTGAATATCCAAGACCTGTACATATGCTGTCTACAGAACACTCATTTCAGATCAAAAAACACACCAACTAAAAGTAAAGGGAAGAAAAAGATATTTCATGAAAATAGAAATGGAAAAAAAAGGTGAAGTAGCATTATTTATATCAGACAAAATGTCTTTAAAACAAAGGCTATAACAAGAGACAAAGAAGGACCCAAACAAAGAAGGAATAAATAATGTTTAGGTATTTATTCAAAGAAACCCAAAACACTGCTTCGAAGGGACATGTGTATCCATATGTTCATTACAGAATTATTTACAATGGCCACGATATGGAAACAACCTAAGTGTCCATCAATAGATAAATGAATAAAGAAGAAGTGGTACATATATAAAATGGAATATTACTCATGGATGGACCTAGAGGATACTGTGCTGAGTGGAGTAAGTCAGACAGAGAAAGACAAATGTCATATGATTTCAATTACATATAGAATCTAAAAAACAAAATAAATGAACAAAATAGAAACAAACTTATAGATACAGAGAACAATTTGATAGTTGTGAGATGGAAGGAGTTTGGGGGCTATGGGTGAAAAAGGAAAAGCAATTAAGTACAAATTGGTAGTTACAAAATAGTCATGAGGTTGTCAAGTATAGCATAAGGAATATAGTCAATAACATTGTAATAACTATGGTGTCAGACGGTTACTAGATTTGTTCAGGTGATCACTTGGTAAGTTGTATAAAAATCTAATCACTATGTTGTACACATGAAACTAATATAATATTGTATATCAACTATAATTGAAAAATTTTTAAAAATGTTTAAAAATAAAAATAAATATGAATGATGCAGGAAAAATTGGCAGTTACAAAATAGTCATGCGGATGTAAAGTATAGCATAGTCAATAAGATTTTAATAACTATGTATGGTGTCAAGGAGATACCAGACTTCTCAAGGGGGTCACTTTGTAAGTTTTATAAATGTCTAACCACTATGAAACTAATATAATATTGAATATCAACTGTAATTTTTAAAAATTTAAAAAAACATTTTTTTTAAAAGATACAATTCCCAGTGTCATTCAGTGGGCTAACTATTTTGAGCTAACTATTTTTCTTTGATATAGTTTATGGCAGAAATTCAAACTATGTTTCTTAAGTTTGCAGTGAGACCACAGAACTACTTAACACCTGCTGGAGATCCTGCCCTGGAAAACAGCAACACCAAATGTTGGAATTTAGCCACTGTCCCTATTTACTTGATATTTTTTAACAATCTTATTTTTCTTTACATCTTCTTAAAAATATATACTTGCTTGCACTTCAGCGTGGGAAAAAAGAGAATGCATTTGGAAGCACTTTGAAGTCTCAGTAGAAGTGCTTCAGAAGAATGAAGCATTATTATGTTTTCATCGCCTTATTTTTATGTTAGAGCATTTTGCTTGTGAATTAAATAAGTCTTGAAGGAACACTAAATTATCACTCAAATATAGATCTTTATTCATATTTTTGATGTTATCACAATTACTTTTTTCAACTTTATCGAGGAATAATTGACAAACATAATTATATCTATTTAAAGTGTACAAGA
>NW_006437739.1:1128734-1139141 GCF_000325575.1 Pteropus alecto
AATTAACTTTTTCTTGGTGAGAACACTTAAGATTTACTCTCAGCAACTTTCAAGTATACAATACTGTATTATTAACTATAGTCATCATGCTATACATTAGATCTTCAGAATCATTCTCGTAACTGTAACTGAAAGTTTATACCCTTTAATCTACATTTCTCCATTTTATCTTCTCCAGCCCTTGGAAACCATCATTCTATTCTTGCTTTACATGAAATCAGCCTTTTTTTTTCCAGATTCCACATATAGGTGATACCATACTGTATTTATATTTCTCCGTCCTCTTATCTCACTTAGCATAATGCTCTTAAGTTTCATCCATGTTGTTGCATATGAGAGAAGATCCTTCTTTTTTATGGCTAAGTAATATTCTATTGTATGTATATACATCACACTTTTTTATCCATTTATCTGTTGATGGACAGTTAAGTTGTTTCTGTATCTTGGCTACTGTGAATATTGCTTCACTGAACATGACAATGCAGATATCTCTTCAAGATACTGATTTCATTTCCTTTGGATCTACATCCAGAAGTATGATTGTTAGATTATATGGTTCTATTTTTTAATTTTTTTGAGGACCCTCCATGCCGTTATCCATATAGGCTGTACCAATTTATATTCCCACCAACGGTGTATAAGGATTCTCTTTCTATAGCCTCCCTAATATTTGTTATTTCTTGTCTTTTTGATAATAGCCATTTTAATGGGTGTGAGATGATCTCTACCTGCGGTTTTAGTTTTCATTTCCCTGATGCTTAATGCTGTTGAGCACCTTTTCATATACTTATCATTATGTCTTCTTCGAGAAAATGTCTATTTGTATCTTTTGCTCATTTTTTAACTGGATTGTTTGCTTTTTTGTTATTGAGTTGTATGAGTTCTTTATTTTGTACATTAACCCCTATTACACACATAGTTTGCAAATATTTTCCCATTCTGCAGATTACCTTTTATATTCGATGGTTGTTTCCTTTGCTGTGCAGAAGCTGTTTAGTTTGATGTAGTCTCACTTATTTATTTTAACTTCTCACCTCCAGTTTTAGAGTCTTATCCAAGAAATGATTGCCAAGACTAATGTGAAGAAATTTTTTTCCTCATGTTTTCTTCTAAATGTTTTACAATATCAGGTCTTATATTTAAGGCTTTAATCCATTTAAGTTGGTTTTTGTGAGAGGTGTAAGATAGAGATTCAGTTTCATTCTTTTGCATATGGATATCCCATTTTCCCAACAACATTTATTGAGATTATCCTTTCCTCATTGTGTATTCTTATTGCCTTTGTCAAAAATTAGTTGACTTTATATGCATAGTTTGTTTCTGGGCTTTCTATTCTGTTCTACTTGTCTGTGGGCCCGTTTTTATAGCAATACCATACTATTTTGATTACTATAACTTTATAATATAGCTTATAAAAGAGACGTGTGATGCCTCCAGCTTTGTTAATCTTATTCAAGATATTTTTGGTTATTCAGTTTTTTTGTGTGTGTGATTCTATACAATCTTAAGATAGTTTTTTTTTATGTTTCTGTGAAAATGCTATTGGGATTTTGATAGAGATTGCATTTAATCTATCAATTGCTTTGGATATTATGAATTTTTAACAATATTAATTAACCATATCATAGGATACTTTTTTATTTGTGTCTTTTTCAGTTTCTTTCATCAATCTGTTAAAGTTTTCAGTGTGTAGGTCTTTCATCTTCTTGATTGAAGTTATTCTTAATTATTTTATGGTTTTTGATGCAATAGTAAATGGAATTGCATTATTATTTTTTTTCAAATAGTCTGTTGTTAGTGTATAGAAAAACCGGTTTTTGTAGGTTGAATTTATATCTAGCAACTTTCTTTTTTATCTTTATGCCTACAGCACCTGGTCTTCCTAGGTGGTCTCCCATCCAAGTACTAACCAGGCCCAACTCCGCTTAGCTTCCGAGATCAGACAAGATCGGGCTTGTTCAGGGTGGCATGGCCGTTGTCCATCAACTTTCTTAAGTCCATTCATTCTTTTGGTGGAGTCTTTATGATCTCGTATTTATAAGTTCATATCATTTGTAAACAGAAAATTTTTTGTCCTCCTTTCTAATTTGGATGCCTTATATTTATTTTTCATACCTAATTGCTGTGGCTAAATTTTCCATTACTATGTTAAATAGAAGTGGTGAGAATGAGCATCCTTGCCTTGTTCTTGATGTTATAAAAAGGTTTTTAACTTTTCACTTTTGAGTATGATGATAGCTGAGGGCTTGTCATATATAGCTTTTATTATGTTGAGGTACATTTTTTCTATACCTAATTTGTTAAGGGTTTTTATCGTTGAAATTTGTCAAATGGTTTTCCTGCATCTTTTGAAATGAGGCCTATCACATTCATTGATTTTTGTGTATTTTGAACCATCCTTGCATCTCAGAGGTAAATCCCATTTGAATGTGGTATATAATCCTTTTTCTGTGTTTTTGAATTCAGTTTGCTAGTATTTTCTTGAGAACTTTTGCAGCTATATTCATTAGGGGTATTGGCCTATAATTTTTTTTTTCTTTTAATGTTCTTGACTGGCTTCAGTATCAAGGTAATGCTGATCTCATTAAATGAGTTTGGAAATTTTCCTTCTTCAATATTTTGGAAGAGTTTGAGAAGCATTGACATTAATTCTCCTTTAAATGTTATGTAGACTCCACCAGTGAACCTATCTGGTCTTGGGTTTTAATTCGTAGTGTCCTAATTCCAGGGATCTGGGCACAGCAGCAACTGGGGCCCCCAGGAGCAGGTCTCACTGCAGTGACAGCTCTAGTTTCAAGGAGGAGATGCAGCAGTGGAGGCTCTAGGAACCTCCATCAGCTGGATTCAGTGTTGGTGAAGATGTTGGAAGTCCTAGTTACAAAGGCTAAAAACATCCATGGTGGTGTGGCTTGCTGAGGTTCTCTCTCCTGCTCTCCTCTTCCCCATTGAGTAAAAGCCTTCTAAGGATCTTTTCTGGTGTCAAGCTCTCTGGACTGTGGGCTGGGATGACATAGGTAAAATGCTTCCTACTCTTTGTGGCCATTTTTAGTTTTTGAGCTCCTCAGGGTTTCTGCTGCTTCTTTGTTGTAGTACACAGCCTTCTAGAGCTTTGTTTGTCAGTTTATAGTTTATTTGTTCTTTTTGTAGTTTTTGTGGGCGAGACAAGCATTGAGACCTCCTAGCTTGCCATCTTGCTGACATCATCTCCCTGTTTTTATTTTTAAAATTTTGTTGTACTTTTATCTTGTATCTTATTTTATTCTTTCTCATTTTATTTTATTTATCAAGTCAGTTACATCTCTAAGCCACAATATCTGACCTGGAAAATAAGAACAATTGTATTTACCTTAATAGCATTATTTTGGGATAAAGCATGTAAATTAATACCATATTACAGAATTAAAACTTTCCTTATTTATATTTGGATATGTCTAGTATAAGCACTTTGAAAACTAGTATTTGTTCCTGTTATAAAATTTTTCAAATATATTTGCATCAGTTATTTTTTTTCTTTGCATCTCTAATTGAACAGCAATGTCCTCTGTATGTGTTTCTTCAGCTGGAAAATGGAAATGATTTAATTATACTACCTTACAAGGTACAATAAAATATGTTTCCAAATTTTGTCCCTACAGTTGTTGGAAATGAAGTCCAGTGCTTCTTGCTCCCACTCTGGGGCTCACTTAGCATGGCAAGAAAGGCATAAAATACAGGCTCAATTCTTAACTTGGAAAATAGGAACAATTACATTTACCGTAACCTATTTTTTTTTAAATCCCATATTTAAGGCAATAAAGAATAGGTCCATGTTTTGAACCATGATGATAGATTAGGTCTTCAGTGAATATTTTTCAATTGACAAACCAAATTTATTTTTTTAAGTGGAGAAAGGAACCAGAGGTTTGACAAATGTGGTCCTCTGTAATAAAATAGGCAAATCTCATAGAAAAACATTCATAAATTTTGTAGTAAAACCCAGAGTTTAAAATAAGAACTGGATTTGAATAGCCAAATTTCTTTGCTTCTCTAAAACTATTATTACTATTCAATTATTATACATATAATCTATGTTCATTATTGAAAATGTAGAAAATACAATTAAGAAAAAAAAAATCTTCAATAATTACTTAACCAAGAGATTACCCTTGTCAGCAATTCAGTATATATACCTCCAGACATTTCGTGTGTGTGTGTGTGTGTGTACATGTGTGTACATACTGAAAAAATAAATATTTTTAAATAAAAATAGAATTATATTATTCATGGTTCTCTGTTTTGCCCACTTACATCTTGAATATATTTCCATGATAAAAGTTTTAGGAACCTTTAAAGCTTATTTTTATAAAGTTACTTTCCAATGCAACTTTTTTCATGCAGCGTTTCAGTCTGGAGAATCCTTTCATAATGCCTGCTGGAAACTTCATTCTTGAGTTTGCTGCAATATCTGCAATCAGCCGATTATGCTACTTAACTAGGATTACTATAGAACTGATTTTGGTCAAATGAAAAATCAAGTATCAAGAAGGTATGAGTTTCCAAGTACAAGTGATCTTCTTTCTGCTGCTTTCAGCAGTCTTGAAATAATTTTCGAAAGTAAGCATAAAGAAATAGAATTTGCTTCACCCCTTGAGGGAAGAATGACTCAGTTAAGAAACATCTCTCTCATCAGTAGTTACGTTGGAGGTGCTCATCATAATTTTCTGCTTTGTAATAAAACTTCACTCAGGAATAGCTAGAAGGATTTCCACTTCTCTGGGGATGGCAATGAGGAGAAGGCAAATCTTTGTAAAGATAGAAGTGCTGAGTGACATCCATGTAACTGCATAAAGAGGATCTAGGCTCTTATGGAGGACTTATTACTTGTAATGACAGTTCTTGGGGTTATGGGTATGCTGGCTGTGTTTTCCCAAAGCTTTGCTAGAGAAACATTCCCCAAATCCTGGACTGTCATTCTTCATATGACATACATTCTTCATATGACATACTGAATATGTCCTCTCATTCCAAAGAATTCTAGAGAAAAAACCTGAGGCCTCTGAAATCTGTTATTAACTCCCACAACCTGTAAGTTTGTGGTGTTTTCACGGCTGCTAAACTTCAAAGAGGGCAAATGCATATGATTTACTTATATCATTTTTGAAGATGTTTCATGTTCAGCCAAATTAGAAAAAAAAATTCTTACTTCTTCCCTGTGGTATGGAGTTGCGCTATTGAAAACAGAGAAAGCTTAGAGAACTTTCCAATGGCAGGCCTTTATATTATGCTTTTTGGGGGTGATTTTTAAATTTGGGTTCCTAATTACCATGCCAAAAAGAAGAGTATTATTTTTCTTCTGCTAGTTTCCCTAAAACCTACAAAATGTTCACATTGCTCTACTGGGGCCCCCTAACCTCAATATTTTTACATGTAGTGTTTCTTTTTCTTTCTGAATGCTAGAGTATTAGAAACTCTACAAATTATTAAGCTGTATATTAATCCATCCATAACTTATTAAAAAGTTTTTTCTATTTCAACTCTTAGGCATGTCTACTTATTTTCATCAGTAATAAGAAGAGAAAGGGTTAAAAATAAACCATCATTTTCTGGGTTTATTAAACATCAGAAACTATACTGGGAAATTTGCATATGCTACCCAGATGTCAGCTTATATTACCCTATGCATTGAGATTTCCATAATTTTGACAAAAGTCTTCTAGTACACATTGTGGGAAAAGTCCAGTGCTCTCCCTGTGATTTCTATGAATTCTCACAGAATTATGGTCTCTTAATTACATCTATTTTTGACTTCCTGCTTCCACTAATCTTTCTATCTCAATCTCCCTCCCAACCCCCTCTGACACAAAGCCAATCGAGAAACTCTGTTCCTTCCCCTTGATTTCCTCCCAAACTACTTGTATAAGCAATGTCTAGCGAAGAACCAGATTTAGAACCAGAGATTTTATACTGATGCAAGGTGAGCAACTTGAAAATAAATTTTAGACATGCTTTTTCTTCCAAGTGTTTTGGCCATACTGGTACAAGGAATTTCTCACTGATTATCTTTTTCCACAGGTTCCAAAATATACTTCCATGTTGCTCAGCCCTCTCTCTCAAGATTCCCTTTATATCTCTCTGCTACTCTGTTTGCCAGGCTCCTCCAGAGTCATTCTCCTCAAACTTATTTCTTCTCATTTTATTATATCAAGCAATTTAGTCTGTATCTCTTTATTCATTGTACTAATCTGCTCCTGCTGTCATAATAAAATTCCACAGCCTGTAAAGCTTAAACAACAGAAACGTATTTTCTCACAGTTCTGGCAGCCGGAAGTCCAAGATAAAGGTGCCATCAGGGATGGTCTTTCTCATCGATTTGCAGAGGGCTGCCTTCTTTTTGTATCCTTACACGGTCTTGTCTCTGTGCTCACACCCTCCTGGTATCTCTTCCTCCTCTTATAAGGAAACAAGTCCTACTGTATTAAAGCCCTGCCTTTATGACCTCATTTACCTTAATTATCTCTTTAAAAGTGCTCTCTCTCTCTCTCTCTCTCTCTCTCTCTCTCTCTCTCCCCTCCCCCCTAGAAATGGATAACATCGTAACTGAATAATGGTCTCCCAAAGTCCTATGCAGATGTGGCTAAGTTTGTGGTTTTTAGATGTAGAATTATCCATGTGGACCCTAAATGCAATCACATGTATCCTTATAAAAGTGAAGCAGAGTGAGATTTGACACACATAGAAGAAAATGTGTGAAGATTAAACAGAGAAAGATTTGAAGATTGGAATGATATGGCCACTAATAATACCAATAATACTAGTCAATAATACCAGCAGCAATCAGAAACTGAAAGAAGTAAGAAGTTGATTCTCCTCTAGAGCTTCCAGAGGGAGTGAATCTCTGCTGACATCTTGATTTTAGCCAATGATACTGATTTTAGACTTCTGCTCTCCAGAACTATTAGGGAATCAATGTATATCATTTTAAGCCATCAAGTTTGTGGTAATTTGTTATAGCAGTCACAGGAAACTAATACAGATGGGAAAAGAATAAAAACAAATTTCCTTATTGATGAAAATGTATGTTCTCACCAATGCCCTTCCTCTACCACACACATTTTAGGAGTCAGGAGACGTAATATAGGGAGATTAAATAACTTTTTACCCTGATACACATACTTTATTTCTACCAATTTTTCAAAAATCTTTTGAGGTAAGAATTATGATTTTGCTCTTATTGATAAGGAAACTGAAACTTGGAGAGCTTAAGTAATTTGCCAGAGGGTACACAACTAATAAGTGGTAGAACCAAGATTTAAACTTAGAGAAAGAAAGTTCAAGGTATTAAATTAATGTGTAAGAAAATATGAGGTACTGTCAAGGAGAAACTAAAGCAGGAACTTCCCTAAAACTTAAAAAAAAAAAAAAGCCTGGCCCTTCATTTAGTGGTTTGATTGGGTGATTATAGACACTGTCACCAACACAGAAGACATAATAGAAGTAAATCTTCCAAACTGAAAATTTGCATCAGATTTTTAAAAAATGTAAACTTTAAGAATCACTTAGAAATTAAGTTCTTATGGAAAGGAAACATGTTCAAGGATGAAAGAATTTAATTCCACAACAGTGATTTTGACACAGTCTTGGTACTCAAACAGTGCATGAGTATCTAGTGGGATGGGGTGTAGAATTAATGTAAGGATAACTTACTCTAATTCAAAGGAGCTTATAAAATATATGATACAATATTATAATCTATATACTATGTTTCCATCACTTCTTTCTGTCCCACAAAATTTGTCTCTAGAAATCTTCTGTGGTATGGGTAGAGTTATATGAATTTTCTCTCTTTTATATTTCACTTATGTTGTCTCCTTTATATTTAATGTAGATCATATCACACCTTAAAATGAATCTTCTTATCCTAAACTCCATATGACTTATTGACAAATTTGAATGTTTTAAACATACTTTATAGGACTATTTATTCTGACTTTATAATTCTAAGAAATCTTTATCCTACTCCCTGCTCTGTAATTGAATGTGAAGGATACTAGGATCAAATTTCTCCCCTT
Source organism: Pteropus alecto (assembly GCF_000325575.1). Taxonomy (NCBI): domain Eukaryota; kingdom Metazoa; phylum Chordata; class Mammalia; order Chiroptera; family Pteropodidae; genus Pteropus; species Pteropus alecto. The sequence continues at coordinate 1,136,783 of NW_006437739.1, forward strand.
GAATCTCTCATTTTCTTCCCAGACTACAGAAAAATGGCAGGGACAATCTTATCTCATTTCATTATAAAAGGTGAAATGAGGGATGGGATTCTTCGAAGTGTCTGAGGGGAAGCTGAATTTGAATTGGATCTTGAATAATAATGTTAACAAGTGGAGAAAGGGGAAGGTAATTTCAGACAGAGGGAACAATGTGAGAAAAGGCATGCATGTGAAGCACTGCTGGGAAAACATAATTTTTCCTGTATTTTGAAATAGAAGATAGGGATGGATTGGAGATGAAGTGTGGAGGGAAATGTAGGTTGTAGTTAGGGTGACCAATTGAGCGGTTAGTTAAGTCTCATTTCCTTTTCGATAAGATCACTAGACAGACAGTAGGAATGCTTTTGTTTAAAAAAATGAATTCCAGAAAGTGATGGATAAAGTCCTTGGAAAAGCTGATCTGGATAACAGTATTGCCCAGGAGGTTAGTAACTGGAAGATCTTTACCAAAGAGTGGTGATTAATGGAGTGATGTTAAAGTTACAGGGTGGTCTCTAGTAGTGTCACATTACTAAAAATCATGCAGATTATGTTTACAGGTTATACAAGACTTGGAAAAAAAGATAAAATGCAGAATGAAAGAATCAGGATCCATAAACCTCTCTACAGAATTAAAGTTTAATGATATTAAGTAAATCATGCTACATTTTCCTTAATTCATTCATGTTTTCAAACATTTATCCAGCACCTACTAAATATTAGGCACTAGGCTAGGCGATAGTGATATAAAGACAAACAAGACAAAGTTACTCAAGGAGCTCAGTCCCACTGAGGAGGCAGGTAAATCAATTTTACCAGTACAGTGTGATAGAATAGAGGTAAACACAGAGTTTTATGGAAAGAGAGAAAGGGCGTTTAAATGATAAAGATATTCATGAGGAAGTGATGTTGAAGAGAATTTTAAAGATGTTAACCAGGAATGAAGAAACAAGGATGATATTTTATGTAGAGAAAAGCAAAAAGCTTTGAAGAAGTAAAACATATTTCAGTAGTAAAGTCTGACTGTAAGTAGTAGTGGGTATTGAAGAGTGATACAGAAATTAAACTGGACTGTGAGCTCACAGATATTGAGATCGGCATATATCCACTTTGGTATTACCCGCAACTAACATAGATCATGAAATGGAATAGGACCCAAGGAAATATTTTTGAATGAATAAATTAATTAACAACATGAGTCATATCTTAAAGGGCCTTATATGCTACACTTGAGAGTTTGAACTTTGTCTTACAGGGATGCAGGGGGCACTGAAGTACTTTAAACAGAGTGATGTGTTCACATTTGTATTTTAGAAAGCCCACTCTGGAAGCAGTGGGACAAATGCATTATAGAGGAGACAGTCTAGAGACAGGTGAGCTATTGTTGTGATACAAATGATAAATTAGAGTGAACTAAATCATTAGGAAAGTGACAGTAGGGCTATACTGGTAGAAGCAACAATATTTGGTAACAGATTACTTGTGAAGATTAAGTAGAGAGTGAGGAGTATAGACTGAGTGAGTTTGAGGAAAGAGGTAAAATTTTATAACAAAGTAAAAGTTCTTTAAGATGTATAGAAGGATGCCTTGAAGTATTTCGAGTCAAGCTCAAGTTGAAGACCACGAATATCTGATAGTATCAACCAGCATGACTGTGTGGTTTTCTCCAATGGCATCTAGAAGCTCAAGTATAGAATCAACATTTGAATAGTTGGACTATTCTAAGATTTTAGGTTGTAGGTAAGTGTCAATGGAAAAGGATTGAGGTAAAAAGAACTTAGTTTCATGTCTCTGCTCCCTTTACAGAAAAAAAAATTCTTTGAATAAATTTTCTATGCTCACTACCTTCATTTCCTCTCCTTCAATTCTCTATTAAACCCTCTCCAATAAGGCTTTGTCTTTAGCTACCCAAGATCATCATGTTGTTAAACCCAATGATCAATTTTCAGTCTGCATTTTACCTGAAAATTAGCAAAATGTGATACATCTGTTTGCTCCTCCCTCCTCAAAATACTTTCTTTACTTGGCTTCTGAGGTAACACATTCTCCTGATTTTCTTTGGACTTCTCTGGCCACCATTATAAAATTTATGGCTCTGGCCTCTAAATGTTGTAGAGTACCAGGAATTGATTCTCAGATGTCTTCCCTTTTCTATCTATATCTATTCTTTTGAAGAAATTATCCAGTTTCATGGCTTTAAATATCTAAGCCCTTCTGATTCTCAAATTTATATCTGTAGTCTACATTTCTTTGAACTCCAGACTTAAATATCCAGCTCACTACTAAACATCTTCACTTGGGTATATTATAGGTAACTTTAACATATCCTAAAATAGTCCCA
>NW_006437739.1:1139193-1153527 GCF_000325575.1 Pteropus alecto
AAATTCCTGCCTTCAGCAGTCTATACCATCTCAGTTAATGACAATTCAATGCTTCTTGTTGCAAATAAAAACCTCAGTATAGTTCTTGGCTACTTTCTATCACTCCCTAAATTCATATTCTCTCCCTCTGGAATCTAAGAAAGACATACTTGTAGAACCAGAGAGAATAATGATGGTTGCCAGGGGCTAGAGGGTGGAGGAAATGAGGAGATGTTGTTCCAAGGATACAAACTTTCAGTTATAAAATGAGTAAGTTCTGGAGATTTAATGTGCAGCATGGTGACCATAGTTAATAATACTGTATTGAATACTTGAAATTTGCTGAGAGTAGATCTTAAGTGTTCCTACCATACATATCAAAAAAGGTAACTTTGTGAAGTGACAAGTGTGTTTATTAACTTGATTGTGGTAATCATTTCATAATTTTTTATTGCATACACAAATGTATTAAATCATCACATTGGACATCTTTAAAAATCATGTTGTACAACTTATGTATATGCAATTTTTATTTGTCAATTCTACCTCAATAAAGCTAGAAAAATTAATGCAATTTATTTATTTAAATTTTACTTTAAAAATGTTATATTTGAAATACCAAATGCAATTAAAACTATATGTTTAAGGTATACAACTTGATTTGATATATCAGAAGTTTTGCTCCTTCATCCCCCTGCCTCTCAGTGTACTCAGGACATATTCTAGGTCTACATTTCATCTCTGACTTGCCCACTACCCTTCAACTTTATTTGTGGCATTATCTTTCAAGATTTGATATGATTTTGATTTGACATTTTTGTGTTTTTGTTACTTTCTGTTAATTTTTTCCATTATCTATTGTCGATATCAGGTAGAGATAATTTTTACATACAGTTGAAATATATAATTTTTTCACAATATATTGGTTCATAATAATAAGCCATGCATATTATTAAATTGGATTTTATTTTACAGAAACTTTTAGTATCAGAGAAAAATGATTCATCGTTTATTTATTATGGAAAATCATAATTAATTAGAAACATGCAAGGAAATGTTATGAAAAATACTGAGTATATTATGATTTTAGAAATTTCTGAGAATTATGAGGAATCCCAATATATTGATCCTAGATAACAACAATTGATATCAAGAATTTAAAAGCATTACTTTATTACTTTCTTTAAGTCATCCTCAAATGTTACCTTACCACATTCCATATGTATCCATTTCTGCTTGATTTTTCTCATAGCACTTATTTCCAGATATATCATATTGTCATTTGTTTGTTTTTAATTATTTATTTTCTCTCACTACGAAATGCAAGCTCTATAAGGCTTTGGATTTTTAGTTTTACTGCTATATCCAAAGTTCCTAGAAGAGAGCTTACCATACAGTGGATGCTTTTGAAATATTTATTTAATGAAAGAATACATGTTAGATGATGGGATTTAGACTGGATAGAGATAGTAGTGAATCTGGAAGTGAGCTGATCACTGGAGACCGAGGTCCAGGTAGAAGCTTAGATGAGGTGGTAATAAAAGAATAAGATGACTGGAAGAATAAAAGATTGTGATCAGGACATGGAGTACCGAAGTTTAAATTTTCAGAGCTGAAGCAATATCAGGTTACAAGACTTAAGTTATAATCATAGAAATGAGTGAATTATGAAAAGTGCTCATGAAGGTCTTTGGTGCTGAAGTGATCAAGGCTAGAAATCAGGTTAGAAAGCTGTTCAGAATAATTTACATAGACATTGAGGTTGCCCTGGATGATGTCAAGAAAAGATGTGGAGAGGAAGTTGATGTCCTCAATGAAAGTTGGAATTGGCCTGGATGTCTGAGGATGGCAGTAACAAGAACTCCCATGTTCATTGCAGCAATATTTGCTAAAGGCAAGATATAGAAACAACCTGAATATCCATCAGTGGATGAAGGGATAACGAAAATGTGATATATATGTACAACAAAATATTATTCAGCCATAAAAAAGAAATTGTACCATTTGCAACAACATAGTATAACTGGGTAACATGATTCTCAGAGGAAGTCTTTTTATATGAAGGTGAAGTAATAATAGCTTAAAAATTACCACTTGTTCTATTTCTACCATGTGTGCCAGGTAAAGTACTAGATATTTTGCATCTGTTATCTCATGAAATCCTTACAACAACCCTCTAGTGGTATCCAAGAGTTTCTTCTAAACTGCTGAACAGGTATTCAGCATGCATTCTTACATACTAATTAGCTGCTCAGTCATAAATGCTGTCAAGAAATGGAGGAAACAAGAGTGGTGGCTTTAGTTGTTGTAGTACAGGGTGCTCTGGATACAGGCAATTCTTACCAATGCATTTTCCTGTGGTTAGATATATCAACAGTATTTTAAGCAAGAAATGACATATATGGAGTATTTGTCAAGTTTTTGGACATAAATCTGTAAGTAGTGAGTGTACTTCATGTGGACTTGGACTTTAGGAACGGTGCCCTCCATAACTAGAATGCAAATTTGGGGTGATGGTCAGATATTAGGTAAGTGGCAATGGTATTGACAAGTAGGATGGTGAAGGCTAATGTAGACCAAGAGTTAGTGTAAGAGACGAAGTCTGCCATTTGGGTAAGGGCATCCACCACCCTTAGGGAAGGGTCATAGGGGAGGTATGCATGTGTGTGTGGTGGGGGTGATGAAGAGTATTGGGCAAGTTGGAGATGAAATGTAGACCCAGAATATGTCCTGAGAACACTGAGAGGCATGGAGATGAAGGAGCAAATCTTCCGGTATATCAAATCAAATTGTATACCTTAAATATATACCGTTTTAATTATAAATTGTAACTCAATAAAGCTGGAAAAAAAAGAAGCCAAACTTCCGTTGCAAATGATCTCCTATGGAAGATGTCTCATTTGATGAAAAATGTTATGGGTTCAATTGTGTCCCCCCAAAGAAATGTTGAGGTCCTAACTCTCAGTACCTTGGGGTGTGACCTTACTTGAAACTATGGTCATTGCAGATGTAATTACTTAAGATGAGGTCATACTAGAATATTGCTGGCCTTTAATCCAGTGTGACTGGCATCCTTATAATAAGAAAGAGACACCTAGGGAGAATGCCTGTCTTTGAGCTTACAGCTTATAGAACCGTGAGAAAATAAGTATCTGTTGTTTTAAGCCACTTAATTTGCGATAATTTGTTATGGAAGCCCTATGAAGCTGATACATAAGACCATCAAAAGTCCTCATGAATTGGGTTCAATTCTTTGAGTGAGGTGCAGTGTCAACTGCAGAGGCCATAAACTAGTGGATGCACTCAGCTGCAAAGCTAGCTTGGACACAGAGCAGCCCATTAAGGGGAGCACTCACTTGTCTTCTCAATGCTGCCCTCTGGTGGCTCTGGATCTCAGCTAATCATATTACGTAAATGTATTGGTCTGCCCATGTTACGTCCTGGGGTTAGATGGCTGTAAAGGTCTTAGGGCCTGATGACTTTAAAAAATTAGGCATTCTCCACTGTTCCTGGCACTCTGTCTTCTCTCTTTACCTTCACTCTCAAGGTTAATGAAATTATAATTTTCTGACTCACAATCTTGACTCCTCTAACCTCTGTAAATAGCTAATTGTGGTCTTTCCCCCCCCCCCCTCCATGGCGGTGTACCTGGAACCACTCTTTTTCTTCTGCTGGCTCATGGACCTCATAGTCTGTGTCCCAATTCCATTAGAACCCTGCTCATTTAGGGAAATATAAATGATCTCAAAGTAAGGCTTTAGTTACCCATAAGGGCATCATGTCCATGTTAGCAAGCATGTTTTATCAGGGCTCAACAGTTTTTCAACCCACAGATCTCCTAGATCTGTGACCCCTGAATCTTGCTCCCTAGTTAGCTGTTAATGTATAAGCTGACCTATGTTTAGATAGCAGAATTGGGGCTCCTGATGCTAGAATGAAACAATAAAAAGTAGTAATATCTAAAGAGAACCAGAAAATTTGTATTTTACATAAGACAGTCAAATTTCATACATACATCCATTATTATCAATATTTTTTCTTTCAATAGCAGTTATGGGAAAGCCTACGTGTATCACTTCCCACATCATAGTAAGACTCAGCAAAACTATTTCAATAAATCAGTCTACTTCTCCTAGATACGATTAATCACAATGTCATTTTGACCTTTCCTAAAACCACAGAATATGAGATCCTATAATGAACTTATAGATGACCTAATTCTACTCCTTTATTTTAAAATATGTGGAATCAAGCTTAGAAATAGGAATTGGCTTCAACAGGCTACATAGATATTAAAATAAGACCTAGAATCTCAGTCTCCTGACTCCTAGTCTTGATATTCTACTTTGCCACACTACTAGGAGTTGTCATTTGAAAACAAGACCCAATGGGATGAATAGTTTCCCATTTTCATTATGATTTTCCCCTAATGATCCTCTAAGAAAATTATCTAACAGATTTTAGCTGCATTGTGTTTGATAACATATAAAATTATATTTATTTCACTTGGTCTTATAGCCAGTTAAAATTGCTATAGAAAAAATTAATCTCAATTTTATTGGCTATTTTTATTTGCAATGCCTCTGATGATACCACTACCCAAGGATGAAGTCGTGAAGCACTCTAGAAAACCTGCATGCTTATTGTCCAGTGATTACTCAGAGTGTAATCTAAAAGAACAGACACTGGTAATATCAAAACCAACATGTAGACACTGATCTCTAATAGCAAGCCACAGACAGCAAAATATCGTTAGAGAAATTGTTCAGTACAGGACACTTCCAGGAGATGGCAGTATAAGGCAGGTCTGGATTCAAAGGAAATTGGAGATTGGAAGAAAAAAAAACTTCATTGCATAGGAACAGTTTTAAGATGGGATCATGCCACCAACTAAAACTTACATACAAACAACATATATTGATGTGACAAGGTCATGTAGGTCACCAGTGTAAGATTTACCAGGTAATGACTATACAGCATTTTAAAGGAAATAATGAAATTAAATACACCTTGAAAACTTTTTTCTAAATACTTCTAAGAAGTCAACACTGTGTGTGGTTAAGTGAGATGACTAACATCTTCAAAGAAAGGCTTTAATCGTATCATATGTGGGAAGACTTGCACAAAATTTATGATATCCACCTTTTATTGGTTGTCTGACGTGTCAGGCACAGTGTGCTGGATACTTACATATGCAAATTATTTCATTTAATCTGCATCCTGTGGTGTAGCTACCATTATCCAGATTTTACAGATGAGAAAACTGAGGTTTAGAGAGTTTAAGTAAACAATATTTACGCATACAATACAAAATCTCATCTAACATTTCTTTATTTTTAAAATAATTTTTGACCTTTTCTCTTTGTAATTTTGTCCTTGGTTTTTAATTATTTGAAATTATTTACTTAAGAAAGTGTAACAGACAGCATATGGCTTTGTATCATTGCCAAGAAAAGGAAATACTCTTTATTCTCAGATTAAATTTAAAAAAACAGTTTTGAGCTACCCACCTCACCAATTAATGATGGCGTTTTTTTCTGAGTTTCAATCCATTTGTGGTTTACCTTCCTCTGACCTGGGCTCCTGACTTTCCATTCTGATTGGGGTCTGATTGACAGATGTAAAAAAGCAAATACAAACTATGTGTGTAAACATACTGTGTTTGCTCTTTGTCAACACACACGGTTGGCTCTAAATGCTGTATTTCTAGCATTAACCTGTGCTGAACAATTTGCTCTATTTACTGTACTGAAGCCTGGGTTCCTCCTCACTTTGTGTAGATCCTGGTGAGCAGGATCACTGCATTCAATGGGTTATATAGAAAGCTGCACCCACATCTCCTTCATTGAGTTTATCTTTTTTTTTTCTTTTTCCTGCTTCTATAGTTTGAAGTGTGAGAGAAAATTATGTCAGGCCTTACCAGAAGTCTTTTGGCTGCCTAGAGACCTCAGTGACTAGCATTTGTACTGATAGCTATTATAGTCTAGGGTCAGGCAACCAACCGTTCAAGGCCAAATGTTTGATTCTGTCTATAATCTAAAGTTGATTAGTCTCCAAAGAGCTGACTTACATTTACCAACTTTAACAAAGACTGGTATCTAAACCAGATCATTGGCTCATTATTTTATAATGATAGCTATAATTATCAAAAGGATCATAATCACTCATGCTGTGAACAGCTCATTCTCTCCCACTAGCTTATATAGGAAGTCAAAACAAAATAAGGAGCCTGCTTGTTGAGCACAGGTATAGAACAAGTGGAGTGAGTTGAATGATTTGACTTATTAACAACATCAATCTCTGGCTCGTCCACTTCCTAGTTATGGAAGTTTGGGTGAGCTACTTAATTTCTCAGTACTTCAGTTCTCTACTCTATAAAAAAGGGATAATATTAATGCTTACTACTTTGAAGGATTGTTGTTAGGATTAAATAAATAAGTGCAAAGTGCTCAGAACAATGTCTGACACACATTCAATGTTCAAAAATGTTAGCTATTGCATCTCAGAAAGAAAGAAAAAAATCTCCAGAAAACAAGCTTACAGACATAGAAATATGCTACTTAAATGACAGAGAATTCAGGATGGTACTTCTGAAAAAACTCAGTGAGTTCCAAAATGAGTCGTATCAACAATTTCAGGAATTGAAAAACCAGATAGATGAGCAAAGCAAGGAGATTGAAACCCTCAAAAAGAACTAAATAGAACTTCTGAATAAACACACACACACACACACACACACACACACACATGCTGCAAGAGTTGAAAAATGAAATAGGAATCTTGGGAAATAAAGTCAGCCAAATGGAGAAAAGGATCAGTGATATCGAAGAAAGAAATCTAGAAATAAAACAGAAGGAGGAAGAGAGAAACCGAAGAATGAAAAATAATAAAAGAGCAACACAAGAACTAGTTGATACCATCAGGAGGGGAAACGTACGAATAGCAGGCATTATCGAAGGTGAGGAAAAGGAATAGGGACTAGAAAGCATTTTCAGACAAATAGTTGATGAAAATTTCTCAAATCTAAGTAAAGAGCTGGAGCTTGGATTTAAGAGGTCAACAGAACACCCAATTATCTCAACACAAAAAGGCCTTCACCAAGACACATTGTATTAAAGTTATCAAAAATAAACGACAAAGAGAATACTCAGGGCAGCCAGAGACATGAAAACGATAACTTATAAAGGAAAACCCATGAGATTATCCTCGGACATCTCAGCGCAAACCTTACAAGCCTGAAAGGAATAGAATCAAATATTTATTAAGTGAAAGGACTACCAGTCTAGAGTAATGTATCCAGCTAAGCTCTACTTTAGATATGAAGAAGAAATTAAGACATTTTCAGACACAAAAATTGAGAGAATTCTCTACTACGAGGCCTGCACTACAGGAAATGCTGAAAGGGGTCAGCTCACCTAAAAGAAAATGAACACAACGACAACAAAAATACATAATTAGGAGTAAAGTGACTATCAGGCAAATAGAAGCAGAGGAGTGCAATCCTTACAAAGAATAGGGCATTATAAGCTTAAATAATAATAAGAGAATTGCTATAGCAAGATAGTAATGAATGTTTAGCAAACATAGGGACAAATTGAGATAACAATGACTGAAAAGGAGAGGATTCAAAGATCCAAATTCGCAAAGAGGAATAGAAATAAGGCACATGCAGAAGAAAATGGACACTATGTTTTACATATTCATAATGGTAACCACTCACAGAAGATTCAGAACTGAAGTATATAGCATAAAACAGGAAGAACCAGAGGGAAAACCCACAAATCCAACCAAAATAAAGAAAACAGAAACATAAGGACAAGGAAGCAATGGAAATATCGAGCTACCAGAAAGCAAAAGATAAAATGGCTATATGAAGACCTCATATTTTCAATAATCACCCTAAATGTAAATGGACTGAGTTCATCACTAAAAAGGCATAGAATTACAGAAAGGATCAAAAAACAAAACACAACTATACGCTGCCTCCAAGAGACACATCTCAGCTCCAAAGACAAATATAGACTCAAAATGAAAGGGTCGAAAATGATACTTCAAGCAAATGGCATTCAGAGAAAAGCGAGAGTAGTGGTACTAATATCAGATGAAATAGAGTTCAAAATAAAAAAGGTAAAGAAAGATACTGAGGAATACTTCATAAAGATAAATGGAAATATACACCAAGAAGATAAACACTTATTAATATCTGCACTCCCGAACAAGATGCTCCGAAATATGTAAAGCAATTACTAACATAACTAAAGGGAGAAACAGATCAAAACACTATCGAAGTAGAGGAACTAAATACCCCACTGTTGGATATGGACAGTGCATCTAAACAGAAAATCAATAAGGAAATGACACATCAGATCAACTAGACATAATTGACATTTACAGAGCCTTCCATCCCAAAAGCCCTGCTTATACATTCTTCTCTAGTGCACATGGAATATTCTCAAGAATCGACCACATACTGGGACAAAGAGATAGCCTCAACAAATATAAGAGGGTTGAAATCATACCAACCATATTCTCTGATCATAATGCTTTGAAACTAGAGATCAATTGCAAAAAGAAATCAGGAAGAACCACAAATACATGGAGATTAAACAACATGCTACCAAAGAATAACTGGGTCAGAGAAGAAATAAAAAGAAAGATCAAGAGATACATAGAGACAAATGAAAATGATTGTACAAAATATCAAAACTTTTGGGACACAGCAAAAGGGGTCATAAGAGAAAAGTTCATATCATTACTGACCTATCTGCAAAAACAAGAATGAGCCCAATAAAACAACCTAATGCTTCATCTTAAAAAAAAAAAAAAAAAAAAATCAGGAAAAAAAAAAAAAAAAACAAGAGTAAATACGTCAGCAGAAGGAAAGAAATAATCAATATTAGAGCAGAAATAAATGAAATTGAAAACAAACAAACAAACAAAACAATAGAAAAAATAAATGCAACAAAGAGCTGGTTCTTTGAGAATGTTAATGAAGTTGACAAACCCCTGGCTAGACTCACTAAAGAAAAAAGAGAAAGGACACAAATAAACAAAATCAGAGATGAAAGAGTGGAAATGGCAACAGGCACCACAGAAATACAAAGGATCATACAAGAATACTATGAAAAAGTATATAACACAAAATTTAATAACCTAGAAGAAATGGAGGAGTACTTAGAAAGATACTTCCTTGCATGACTAAATCAAGAAGAATTGGAAAATCTAAATAGACCAAACAGCAGTATGGAAATTTTAAAAATCATCAAAACCCTCTAAAAAGTCAAAGACCAGGACTAGATAGCTTCACCAATGAATTCTATCAAACATTCAAAGATTTAATACCTACTCTCCTCAAACTCTTCCAAAAAATCAAAGCAGAAGCAATACTTCCTAACTCATTTTATGAGGCCAATATTGCCTTGATACCAAAACCTGGTATAGATAATGCACACACACACACACACACACACACACACACACACACAAAACTACAGATCAATATCTCTCATGAACACAGATGCAAAATCCTATATAAGATACTAGCAAACCAAATACAGCTACATATTAAAAAGATTATACAACACAATTAAGTGGGCTTCATTCCAGGGGCATAGGGATGGTTCAACATAGACAAACTGATTAATGTGATACAACACATAATCAAATTAAAAAATAAGAATCATACTATTATATCAATAGATGCAGAAAAAGTCTTCGACAAGATACAACATCCATTTATGATCAAAACACTTAACAAAATCAGTATAGGAGGAAAGTACCTTAATATAATAAAAGCCATGTATGACAAACCCTCAGCCGACATTATACTTAATGGTGAAAAACTAAAAACCTTCCCTCTAAGATCAGGAATAAGACAAGGCTGTTCACCATCATCACTTTTATTAACCTTCTCAAAGAACTAGCTCTTTGTTGCATTTTCTATTGTTATTGTTATTTTTGTTTGTTTGTTTTCATTTTCATTTATTTCTGCTCTAATTTTGTTTATTTCCTTCATTCTACTGACTTTAGGCTTAATTTTTCTTCCTTTTCTAGATTTTTAAGATGAAGCATTAGGTTGTTTATTTGGGCTCATTCCTGTTTTTTGAGATAGGCCTGCAATGATATGAACTTTCCTCTTATGACTGCTTTTGCCGTGTCCTAAAAGTTTTGATGTGTTGCACTATCATTATCATTCGTTTCTATGTATCTCTTGATCTCTCTATTTATTTCTTCTCTGACCCAGTTATTCTTCGAAACGAAACATGAAAAGGACCTAAATGATGAAAACTATAAGATCCTATTAGAAGAAATTAAAGAAGATACAAAGAAATAGAAAGATATTCCATGTTCTTGGATTGGAAGAATCAACATAGTTAAAAATGACCATATTACCTAAGCATTATACAGATTTAATGCAATCCCCATCAAAATCCCATAGGCATTTTTTTAAAGAAATGGAACAAAAAGTCATCTGATTTGTATGGAAACGCAAAAGACCCCAAATTGCAAAAACCACCCTGAGAAAAAAGAACGAGGCTGGAGGCATCACTCTGCCTGACTTCAAATTATACTACAAAGCAATAATAATCAAAATGTCATGGTATGGGTAGAAAAACAGACTCATAGACCAGTGGACCAGAATTAAGAGTCCAGAATTAAACTCCTTTATATATGGTCAAATAATTTTCGACAAGAAAAGCCAAAAAAAAAAAAATACAATGAAGAAAGAAAAGCTTCTTCCATAAATGGCATTGGGAAAACTGGAAAGCCACCTGCAAAAGAATGAAAGTAAATTGCTGTCACCAAACACCTAAATTAACTCAAAATTGATCCAGGACCTGAATATAAAGCCTGAAACAGTAAATTGCATAGAAGAAAACATAGATACTAAACTTATGGACCTTGGACTTAGAGAGGATTTTATGAATTTCACCTCAAAGGCAAGAGAAGTAAAAGCAAAAATAAATGAATGGGACTATAGCAAACTAAAAAGCTTCTGCACAGAAAAGAAACCATCTACAAGGCAAAGAAGCAATCATCCAAATGGGAAAATATATTTGAAAACAATGCATTTGATAAAGGCATAATATAAAAAATATACAAAGAACTCAGACAGCTCAACAATTAAAAAAAACAATCTAATGAAAAGATGGGCAGAGGTCCTGAATAGGCACTTCTCCCAAGAAGACATACCAATGGCCAAGAGACATATGAAAAGATACTCAACTTCTCTAGCTATTAGGAAAATGCAAATCAAAACCACAATGAGATACCACCTCACATCTTTTAGAATGGGTATCATCAATATGACAAGTAATAACAAGTGTTGGAGAGGTTGTAGGGGAAAAAGAAGCCTCATACATTGCTATTAGAAATAAAAATTGGTACAACCTCTATGGAAAACAGTATGGCGGTTCCTCAAAAAATATGAATCGAAATATCATATGATTTAGCAATCTCTCTTCTGGATATTTATCCCAAATCTTGAAACATTTACTCGCAAAGATATATGCACCCTGATGTTGATAGCAGCATTATTCATGGCGACCAGGACATAGAAGCAACCAAAGTGGTCTACGATAGATAATTGGATAAAGAAGCAGTGGTACATATATACAATGGAATATTACTCAGCTGTAAGAAAAAATGACAACGTGGATGTATCTTGAGGTAATCGTGCTAAGCAAAATAAGTTAGACAGAAAAAGTTGAAACCACATGATATCACTCATATGTGGGATATAAAACTGAAAGCAACAAAAAAGAAAAACACGAGAATTAAACAGACACTCATGGACATGGACAGTGGATTAGTGGTTACCAGAGGGAAGGGGTGGGGGAGAGGGGAGATAAATATGGGTAAAAGGGGTCAAATATTTGGTGACAGAAATAAATCTAATTCTGGGTGGTGAACACCCAATGTAATATATATTCAACTTAATGCTGAATGATACACTTGAAACTTATATGATTTTGTTAATAAATGTCATCCCAATAATTTTTAGTGAAGAAAAAAAAAAAACAAGACAAGAGTTCCCACTCACCGCTTTTATTCAACATTGGAAGGAATTTTACAAGAAAAAAGGATAAAAAGCATCCAAATTGTAAAGGAAAATGTAAAACTGTCACTATTTCACCGATGACAAGATATTTATACAAAACCTTAAAGACTACACCAAAAAATGTTAAAACTAATAAATGAATTCAGTGAAGTTTCAGGACACAAAATATAAAATATTTCTATACACTAAAACACAGTATGAGAAAGAAATTAAGAAAACAATTCCATTTATAAGTGTTCATACTACCCAAACCAATCTAAAGATTCAGTGCAATTCCTGTCAAAATACCAATAATATTTTTCACAGAAATAGAACAAATAATTCTAAAATTTGTATAGAACCATAATTTGTATATCATAATTATGAATTAGGAAACTAAATAACATTAAGAAGTCACTTTCCCCAAACTATAAGTTCAATGAAATCTCAATAAAAAACTAGTAAGATTTTTTTTTATTAAGGTATAAATTATATATAACATTATATTAGTTTCAGGTATAGGATGTGATGATTCAATACTTGCATATATTGCAAAATGACCATCCCAGTAAGTCGAGTTAACATTCATCACCGAACATAGTTATACATTTTTTTCTTGTGATGAGAACTTTTAAGATCTACTCTCTTAGCAATTTTCAAATGTATAATACAGTATTATTAACTGTAGTCACCATGCTGTATTTTACATTCTTAACCATGAATTATTTATTTTATAACTGGAAATTTATACCTTTTGAATCTCTTCACTCATTTTACCCAGTCCCCACACCCTGCCTCTAGCAAACACCAATTTGTTCTCTGTATCTCTTAGCATTTTTAAATTCCATATATAATTCACAGTGTACAGTATTCATTTTCTCTGTCTGAGTTGTTTCATTTTGCATAATGCCTTCAAGGTCCATCCTTGAGGATGTTGTCACAAAAAGCAATATTTTCTTCTTCTTTTTTAATGGCTGAATAATAGTCTATCGTGTGCACGTGTGTGTATAATTTTCCTTACCTATTCATATATCTGTAGACACTTAGGCTGCTTCCATATCTTGGCTATTGTAAATAATGCTACAATGAATGTAGAGGTATATATATCTCTTTGAATCGGTGTTTTCGTTTTCTTTGGATAAATATCCAGAAATGAAATTGCTGGATCTTATGGTAGTTCTATTTTTAATTTTTTGAGGAAACCACACTATTTTCCATAGTGGCTGCACCAATTTACATTCCAACCAATAGTGCACAAGGGTTTCCTTTTCTCCACAATCCTTCCCAGCATTTGTTATCTCTTGTCTTTTTGATAACAGCCATTCTGACAGGAATGAGATGATAGCTTGTTGTGGTTTTGATTTGCATTTCCCTGATGATTAGTGATGTTGAACATCTTTTCATGTACCTGTTGGCCATTTGTATGCCTTCTTTGGAACAATATGATTTTTTTTATAGATTCTAATTATCTGCTGAGTTTTTCCATATTTTCATCCATTTTATCTTTTTACCTCTTTTTCTATTAATTATAAATATTTTACAATCCTTGTCAGCTAACTCCAATATGTGAGTGATCTCTAGTTATGCTATTGTTTATTTTTTATGAGTATAAGCCAAATTTTCCGGCATCTGTCTAGCAATGTTGTATTGTATGTCAGACACTGTATATAAAAGAAGTATAGAAAATCCATGTAATATCTCTCATTAGAGAAAAATTATCTTTTTCCTTGGCAGATAAGATACAATCAGAAATTGATGAGTTGTGTGTGTGTTACAATGTTAGTTAGATTCAGTTCATCTTCATTCCTTAGGAGACACACTTTTTTCTTTTTATTGAAAATCTAGCATCTCTGTCTCCTCAATCCTAAAAGCCTGATAGAAATTCAGTTTTGCCCATTGGAGGTTTTCAGTTTAGCTGTTCGGTCTCCTGTACCCACAGCTTCAAAATTTGTCATATGTCTTGAAGATGAGACTGGCTATGTGTTTATAGTAGACAACCTCCAAACAGGATGTTATCTCTTTAGCAGTATGATACATCAGGAAAATTTTCTCTGCCTTTTAGAAGTATCCATCCACATTGCCCCAAACTCAGCAAATTCTTAAGAGGAAAACAAGCCGCACACTTAGAGCTCCTCCAGTTTTCACTTCTTATACCAGCATTGCACAACCACTATAAGCTCTTCTAGTTTTTCTTTCTCCAAAGAAGTGCCTCTGCCTAGGCCAAGCTCAGTCCTCATTCTGCACCCAGAATTGACTAGTGATCATCAACTCTCTTAGGAAGAGCTCTTCCCTCTCTGAAATTTCAGTTTATCTAT
>NW_006437739.1:1153580-1158284 GCF_000325575.1 Pteropus alecto
CGTATTAAAATAAATGATTCACCCAGAATCCCATTACTTCAACAGGTTACCATGTTCATTCTTCCAAGACACTTTCCAGTTTTTGTCAATATGTTAACATAAAATTCCATGATTATAATTATTCTAGCTTTTGAAAAAGTTTTATTTGGGTAACTGTGGCTCGTATCACAAAGTTCCAATTCTTACACTCACATCTGATGCTCATTTCTTCACTTATACCTATGGTGTGTTTACATTTCAGAATTCAAAGGAGACAGTGCAGAAGGGAAGGGATAGATCCTGGCATTTCAATGGGTGGGGAACTAGAGAAAATGACTCAGCATCTGGTATTCAAGAATATGGAAAAAGCATTCTAAATTATAAACTCTACATTGGCAAAAGTCATAACTGGCTTTTTCACCCACGTATGCTCTCTCTTATGTTTTAAAATGTGGTTTGAAATTGTATCTTTTTTCCCCTCTGGCTTTTGTTATAGCTTGCTCTTGGCACTGATCTACTATGACCTACTATATTCTACATATAAGTAAAAATCTCTTGGTTTGTTCCACATTTTTGGTTGAATAGATTCTCTAGTAGCTTCTTAGAGAAGACACAATAGAAGATAGTTTTTGGAGTCCTTGACTGTGAAAAAAATCTTTTTTATATCTTCACATTTGATTGAATGGAGTTATAAAATTCTACATTGAAAAGCCTTTTTACTCAGATTATCATATTACAGTTATTGCCCTATTGTCTTCTAGTTTTCAGTGTTGTTATTGAAAACTCTGATATTAATTTGATTATTAATCCTTTGTGTGCAGCCTATTTTGGGGATGCAGCTGTTGAGCATGGAGGAGAGATTTTAGAATCATTACTGGAGTTTGTCTTTCATCAACACCTAGGCCTGCTTGGGGTCAGATGTCTCATTTCAAGCAACCAAGGCCAGGGAGGGATGGGTGGCAGTTGGTGTAGAATGCTTTCGTAAAACACATTCCTTCTATCTTCCAGGTCATCTCTACATACTATCTGCCTTTATCTTTTTTTTTTTTTTTGCCTTTAAATTCTTTTTAATTTTATTAAATTTATTGGGGTGACATTGGTTAATAAATGTATATGGGCTTCAAGTGTACAATTCAATAATATGTTATATGCATATTGCATTGTGTGTTTACCATCCAAATTTAAATTTCCTTCTGTCACCATATATTTGACCCCTTTTACTCTTATCTACCCCCTCCCTCCTTTCTCTCTGGTAACTGCTAAATTGTTGTCCATGTCCAAGAGTCTCTGTCTTGTTAGTTAGTTGCTTTCAGTTTTATATCCCACATATGAGTGAAATCATATGGTTCTCAACTTTTTCTGTCTGACTTATTTTGCTTAGCATGATAATCTCAAGATTCATCCATGTTGGCAGTATTTCATCTTTTCTTATGGCTGAGTAATAAAGTTCCTGTTTATTGTAAAAAGCTCTTGTTAAAAGTAGAGCAGAGTGAGAAATATATGCCCTGGCTGTTAAGACCCAGGAGTACACTTCCAAACAAATGAAACACATCTATAGGCCAGTCTTTCCACTGAAAACTATCTTTTGTCTGCATAAATATGGATTAGGGAAGTATTTCTCAAACTGGTACAGGAGATCCTGCATCAGAGTTATGCAATGTTTTTGTAAAAATTAAGATTCTTGGACCCTAAGCCAAATGTATTTATTCAGAATACCTTAGAATTGTCATAAGGATCTATATTTAATAATCTTCCCAGGTGGTACTTATGCCTATTAAAACATGAGACCCACAGGGTTAAGTGAAAATGTTCCTATTTACTATCTGTGCGACCCTAACAAGTCTCTCATCTCCTTTGAGGCTATTTCCTCACCTGAAAATTGAAAATAACATCTATCTTGCATGGTTAAGAAAAGGATTAAATGAAATAAGCATTTAAGAAATATTGGCACATAGTAGATACTCAAACACCATTAGTTTTTTTCTCCTTCCCTGACCCGCCTCAGCACTTTCCTATATTGAAAATCTCTTCCTAAACCAAACTCATCTCAACTCAAAAATCAAGATATATTACGAAGGCTTCAAGGGAACTAAAAATAATTGTTATCAAAAGTATCAGCTCCTTACTTTATCCCTCACAAAACTAAGGACATTGTGATTTCAAAAAGAAAAAAAAAAAAGGTACGTTAAATCTTTTCCACAAATGTCCTCATATATTTTCCTGGGTCTATGTATCTCTAAGTAAATCAAATATGATACTATTTGGACCAAGTAAATTATGCACACAATATTTCTAGGTTTCTGTGTTAACACCGTGACTTCATTTATAAAAAATGCTACAAAATATACAAATCTTTGTATATGTTCCTATATTTCTGATTCTTCCACTTTCCTGAAAAGCATTTGTGTTTTTTTTTTATTATTTTTATATTTCTGGAAATTTTATATCTGCATTAAGGCATCATCTCAGGAAATATTAAGCACCTTATTTAGCAAATTGTTAGTGTTCATAGCAAACAATGGGTTATTTGGCACTTCTGAATTGTAGATGTTTTGAACAATTAATTAGAACAGGGAGATATGAGCCAAGGGAATTGGATCAGTTAATGAAGAGGTCATAGTCTCCTCTGGTACTGAAAGTTGTCATTGGAGTTTCACTGCTGCTGGTTAAATAGTAATGCTGGCAATTGCCTATAGGGCTTTACTTGCTTACCATCAAATGGTTAGAATGTTTAGCTGGGTAAGATTTAAGCAGTAATTATAGAAGCAAAAGCACTATATTCTATTGGCAATCCCTTGAGATCCTGATGCTACTAAATAATGATAATGTTTTTGGAGAACTGTGTTTTTAAGAAAATAGAAATTGGCTATGAAATTTATTTTTAGATGAGAAATGAGGAACAGAAGATAAATGCACATTAAATCATCCCATTGAACATATGAAAAGACTCAGTTATATTTGGAAAGCATTCATAGTTGAAGCAAAAAAAAAGTATTTTGAATTCTGTCTACATATGTATGTTTGTATAATACATATGCACACATATACGTACACATATACACACATACAAACATACATTGACTATTGAATGAGTGGAAATTAATTAAAATGTCAAAATGTTAACAATGGCCTTTTATGTAATATGATTAAGAAAATTATTTTATACTAGCAAGCAGTTAAGGTAAAAGATTTGAAAATCCTGCTTTTGAAGAGTAGCCCCTTTAGCTTATTTGCTGGATTTCTAGCTCATTTCTAAAAGCAGTGAAAGACCTAAACTTCTCCATATATAGGCCTATGTACCAAAATCCTCCCAAAATGGAGTCAGGGATGATTGTTCCAATGACCATGAGACTAGAGTTGAAATTGTGGAGAGAAAAAGAGGATTAAAATATAATAAGGGGAAAAGACCAAAGGGAAAGGGAATTCCCAGTTGCCCGTATGACTTTGAATGAATTGAAAGACAACTCAGAAAATTAACGTTTTGTACCCTTCTCTGAATTCCAAATTTATTCATGATCTACTAATGAGCAGGGCCATCTTCCAGATGATGCAAGACATAAGGGAAGGGTTATACTTGTTTCAGTTTTGAACAATACCTACATAGTCTCTTCACTGTGAGAGTTCAACCTGAATCCTGGTAAATGGGTATCACCAATAGATTTTAGACTGATGAGAGCGAAAGAAAATTCATCTAATCAAAGCTTAATGAAGCCCAGTTCTTGCACTGATCATATGCTCATAGAACTTTTTGTTTGGTTTGATTTTTCCTGGCTATCAGAATTGAGTATCTAAACTGTAGCAGCGATAACAGTACAATTAATTTTTGTCGCTCATGTGGCCCTTCATCAGCAACACATACTAATTTTAAAAATGAATTACTCTTGACTACTGTTAAAGGTCCTGGCTGAATCTGATAGTGTCTGGGCTCTGATACACTGATTATCTTTTTGCCTGTGGAATGAACCTGGGAAAAGATCTATTTGAAGAGTTTGCTGAATGGGTGGAAGAGGGGAATGCCTGACATTTGTTCTCCAGCCTGGATTCATATATTGTGTTTAAGCCCTAGGGAAAGTGAAGCTCTACCATCAAGGTAAAAGAAGTTTTTTGAGATTTGGGATTTAAGCAGAGCTACTTTGGTACTCAGGCAATAGAGTGCAACACTCATTATGGAGAGGGGCATATTGCCAATTCTGGGCAGAACACAGCATGGCCCTGATTCATTTAGAACTGAAGGGAATGTAGTGCTATTTTAGCACCTTAAGGGCTGCAGCTTATGTCTGCTTGGTTCTACCTAGCCTTTGCCTCATATTGAGCAGATCTAAGCCTTACATTGCATGTGGGAACACAGGGCTGAAGAACCTGACAGTAGATAGAGTTGGGGAATATAAAAGGAAATAGAAGCAGAGGGGCCTGACCTGTGACCACAATCTAGGAGGTGCCAGGCCCAGTCTTTGGAGAGAATAGAGTCACTGGCCTGTATCTTGGCAATGCACTGACCTCAGAATTTCAAGAATACTGCCTATAAAGAGAATAGGAAACCTCCAGGTGTTCACTTTTATAAGGAAGAGTTACTATATGGCATTCAGAACTCCATGCCTCCAATGGCAGATGGTTCATTAGAGCCCTGCAAGGTCAAATGTACCTATGTTTCTGTGGCTATCATCAATTCTGTTGCAATATTCTGATGAACACTGAGATTCCTCAAAGAAGAAAAACATTTCATTT
>NW_006437739.1:1158803-1159576 GCF_000325575.1 Pteropus alecto
TAAATGGCAGTATTTCATCTCTTCTTATGGCTGAGTAATATTTCATTGTATACATGTACCACAGCTTCTTTAGCTAATCATCTATCATAGGACGCTTCAGTTGCTTTGGTTGCTGACTGGTCTATTTAGATTTTCCAGTTCTTCTTGATTCAGTCTAGGAAGGTTGTGTCTTTCTAAGTACTGGTCCATTTCTTGCAGGTTATTAAATTTGATGGTATATACTTTTTCATAGTATTCTTCTATGATCCTATGTATTTCTGCGATGTCAGTCGTAATTTTCGCTCTTTCATCCATGATTTTGTTTCTTTGTGTCCTTTCTCTTTTTTTTTTAGTGAGTCTAGCCAGGGGTTTGTCAATTTTATTAACCTTCTCAAAGAACCAGCTCTTTGTTGCATTTATTTTTCTATTGTTTTGTTTGTTTGTTTTCAATTTCATTTATTTCTGCTCTAATTATGATTATTTCTTTCCTTCTACTGAATATAGGCTTCAATTGTTCTTCCTATTCTAGTTTTTTTAAGATGAAGCATTAGGTTATTTATTTGGGCTCATTCTTGTTTATTGAGATAGGCCTGAAATGATATGAACTTTCCTCTTATGACTCCTTTCGCCATGTCCCAAAAGTTTTCATATGTTGTACTATCATTATCATTTGTTTCTATGTATCTTTTGATCTCTTTTATTTTTTTCTGACCTAGTCATTCTTCAGTAGCATGTTGTTTAATCTCCATGTATTTGTGGTTCTTCCTGATTTCTTTTTGTAGTTGATCTCTACT
>NW_006437739.1:1161068-1165959 GCF_000325575.1 Pteropus alecto
TCTTTCTTGCTGAGATGTCTTGTCACCCTGGTTATTCATGGTGTTTAATGGACTACTACTCCGCCCGGGAATTAATGGAAGTGGGTTCTGCATTTTGTTTTTCCATAAAGAAGATTTATTATATAAAGGTCTTTCTTTACCCTGCTGCAAAGAAGGTGCTCTTCTTTTGGTTTCCAGTACATGGCGTCTAAGCCTCTTGGATTCCTGCTTTATATAAAGCTTTAATAATGCCTTTTTTTCCCTTATAGATGTTTAATCACGCTTGCTACCCTCAGTCTCAGTCCTTGTCTGTGTTAGCAACAGTTTCAGTAGTGTTTGCTCTGATTTCCCTGGGGGTCCACAGTGTTTGGTCTCAGATGATATTGGGAGAGGCGCCCTCTGGTTTGGGGGTTGGGGGCTATGGCTCAGCCTCAGTTTTGCAACCCTGGCTGATAAAAATCAACTGTTGTTTCTCTGCCATCCCTGCTTCTTTGCTTTCTGTCCTGGTGACTGGGCCCTGTCTCTGTCCCCGTGGAACTCACAATACTCCCAAGCAAGGCTGTTCTGGACACTTGCACATCTTCTCCCTTCCCCCTCCTCCTACAGGGAGCTCTGGCTGGGAGAGGCAGCTTCTTTGTGTCTCCCAGTCCACTGCCTGACACCTGGGGTTCTGACCTGTGGTAGCTCTTACGCACATATTCTATGCTCAGACATGCTGGTGTGCAGTTTGGGTGTTTTGTTGTTGTTGTTGTTGTTGTTGTTCAGTTTTAGATATTCAGCTTATTGTTGCTTCAAGGAAAGAGATATGGGGACATCTTTTACTCCAGTATGTTTCTCTGAACTCCTAGTTTTATATTTTTAGATCTTAAGTTTAGGTCTTCAAACCATTTTGAATTAATTTTGTATATGGTGTATGGTAAGGGTTAAACTTTCTTCTTCTGCATGTGGATATCCAGTTTTCCCAACATCATGTGTTGAAGAGACTGGACTTTCCCCATTGTGCTTTGGCACCTTTAAAAGGCCATTTGACCATATACATGAGAATCTATTTCTGGGACCTCTACTCTGTTTTATTGGTGTATGTGTCTGTCTTTATGTCAATACAACATTGTTTTAATTACTGTAGCTTTGTAGTATTTTTGAAATTAGGAGTTGTGAGCCTTCAACTTGCTTCTTCTTTTTCAAGATTGTTTTGGCTATCTTGGTTTCCTTGAGATTCTATATGAATTTTTGGATTTTTCCCTTATTTCTGCAGAAAATGCCATTGGGATTTTGATAGGGATGAATTGAGTCTATAGATTTCTTTATGTAATGTGATGATTAAATTTATGTATCAACTTGACTAAGCCATAGGTTGCCCAGATATTTGGTCAAACATTATTCGGGGTGTATTTATGAGGATGCTTGCGGATAATATTCATATTTGAACTGTTAGACTGAGTATATCAGATGTTCTCCCTAATGCAGGTGACCCTCATCCAATCAGTTGAAAACCTGAATAGTACAAAAAGTTTGAGTAAGAGGGAACTCCTCCTGCCTGACACCCTTTGAGCTAGGATGTCATTTTTTTTCTCTGCCTTCAGACTTGAACTAAAAAAAATTGGTTCTTCCTGGGTCTAGACCATGTTATACTCAGGTTTCCAGCTTGCTGATTATAGATCTTGGAACATGTCAGCCTCCATAATGACTTGAGCCAGTTCCTTATAATAAATCTCTTTTCTATCTATTATCCATTTATCTATCTCTATCATCTCTATCTCTATCTCTATCTCTATCTCTATCTCTATCTCTATCTCTATCTCTACCTTTATCACCATAGATATAGATATACATCCTATTGGTTCTGTTTCTCTGGAGAACCCTGACTATACAGGTAGTAAAAACATTTCAACAATATTAAATCTTCCAATTCATGAAAACAAACTACCTTTTTTATTTATTTGTTCCTCCTTTATTTTCTTTCAGCAATATTTTGTAATTTTTAGTGTACAAGTTTTGCCTCCTTGGTTAACTTTATTCCTAAATATTTTACTCTTTTTTATGCTACTGTAAATAGAGTTGTTTTCTTAATTTCCTTTTTAGATTGTTCATTATTATGCATAGAAATTCAACTGATTTTTGTATCTTGCAACTTTGCTGAATTCATTTATTAGTTCTAACAAGTTTTTTTGTGGAATCTTTAGGATCATCTACAATATAAGTTTCTTTTGAACTTATATTGTAAACTACCTTCAGGATAAGTGGAGCTGCTCTTTGTGCTCACACCATCATACAACAAATTAAAATGGTCAAAGCAAATCAGGAAATGTCCAAATCTTCTATTAAAATCATTCTAGAAATGAAGTAAAAATTAAAGTGGTCAACAATATTACTATAATATTTAAACAAATGTCATGGACTCCCACTAACTTATTTTCTTGGTTCCCCCTACAGCCTGAAGTGATTTGATTAAAAATTGATTTCAGAGTTTATTTCTTTTAATTATAATATGCTATTTTGTTATTGGGCTCTCAAAACTCATACCTAAGCAAATTTAAATTCAATTAAATAAAACTTGGAACACTTTAGTCATCAGTTAACTATCAGGGGTAAATTGTGATAAATTATAAGACTGCAATTTCAGTGTTGACCAATGACAGCTTTTATGTCCCTGTACCTCTCCTTTTCCTTTTGTTCCACATCTGGGCAATCTGATAAGAGTGCCCATACTCCCTCTGGCCCTTAGCAGTGTCAGAAATGTCAAACCTGGTCCCTTCACCCCAGCCCTACCCCCTAACCACAATGAAACTCCAAAGGCATTCACTTTTGTTTCATTCAGCTTTGAACTCTTGTTTTGGGGGAATATTTTTGCTTTTTACTATGTAAGCAATAATTTTATTTGACATCCATAGGTGTTTATATGTTACTTGGCCCTACGTAATTTCTGGACAAGGGATTACCCAGAACCTCGCCATGGTTGCTAGGCACCCGAATATAACTGACAGAATCAGACTTCCTGTGAGGGAGTAGACTTAGATATCTCAGATTCTTCAGAGTGAACCATCCTTAAAGCAATACAATCTTTATTTAATATTTATCATGTCTAAATTTTGTATAATTTTAATAGACTCATTCCTTATTTATGGATAAAGATAGGAAATAGTTAAAAGAATGGAGGAAACAGAGAATCTTGTTCTGACACACCAAGAAGACCATCCTGCGGACCTCTTGAGAGATAGTCTGCTGGCTTTTCTTCCCAGAGGCAATACCCTAGTGTCACCATGTAGTATAGGAAGCATGATCTATATTTTAATGGGGATTTTTATAATATTTTGGTCTACTCTGAGTGTGGTGGAGTATAAAGGTAGAAGTTATCAACTTAAGAACTTTCCTCCTGGGGCAAAGAGTGGGTGAGTATGAAATCTGTGTTTGGGGGTGACATTTATTCACAGATGAAGTAATGCTTAAACCAAATCAATGGCAATGGAAACTGAAAGCACTAGTCGAGTGCTAGAGACACTGTAAAGAAAGAATCTTCAGAATATGTATTCTGACTGAATTTGGGGTTTAAAGAAGAGTTAAAGATGACACTGAGATGTTGAAGCTTTACAAGTCCAGGAGGAAGTCAGAAATATAAGCAGGCTTCGGTGGGAAGACTAATTCATTTTTGAACTTACTAAGTGTGAGGTATCTGAGGAGCATTCAAATGGAGACGCTCAGCAAGTAATTGGAAATGCTGTAGGGCCTGAAAGCAGGCTGTAGTTATGAAAGGTGAGTTCACATGATACGTGTCCTTATCTCACCATGAAGGACTTGTTTTCTACTATGCCAATTCCTAAGGGAGATCCTAGCTAGAACACAGTTTATTAATTAATGCTCTAAGGAAAAAAAATGATGAGGGTAAAGATTTTCTGTCCTGAACAAAAATAAGATTTATGCTGGAAATGAATGTACAACATATCTCTCACGCAGAGCTGCAGAGAACTAGCTACTATATTTCCATGATTGTTCAGGGCCTCTGTAGTAGGTGCAATGTCACAATCTGGTATGCTAGAAAATGCTGGAGTTATTTCAGAAGGTATAATTTCTTAAGTTTGTTTTGCAGAAGATATAATTTCTTAAGTTTGAAGTTGTTCTGAGAGATATTGCTGTCTCTCATAGGTTGAAGGCAGATGTTGGTACCAGGAGAAATAACACCTTCAAATATTGCAGAGCTTTCTTTTACTATGAATTTTATCTTTAATTGTTTTACACAAGAAGCCCTGAACCAAAAAAAAGGGGGGGGATTAATAATGAAGATATTCTGGGCCAGATGGCAATAGTCTTTTTTGATTGAAGCACATAGCTAAATTCATCCTTTGAAATTTTAATTTCCTGTGAATGACACTGCACTCCTTTCCAAGATTAGAGAAAGCTGGCTGCAGCCAGAGCACACATCAGTGTGCATGCAACCTTCAAACCTTCCCTTTTTCATTGCTTTCCGAATAGCCTGGCTATTCTCTTCCAAGACAGAGAAAAATGATTCCCTAGAAATGGAACTTCCTCATCTCTATGTGGCAAAGAGCTCATATTCATTTTCTCAGCCTCTCATAGTTTCAGAAAAGATAGTTATTGTTAGCATAGACTATTCTTGGAGTCAGAAATGCCATGGTTAGGGCACTTTATCAACCAAATCACAGTTGTTCTGCTTCCTATAAGTGATGCGCTGCTGTCCTCGCTTCCTATTAGATTGCTCTAGGAAAAAAGGGGTGTTATAACTAAGTGGTTTCATACAGAATCTTTACTTGACTAGGGCTTTGGTTTGTAACAAGTCTTTTTCTTCTAGTATGGTGATACACAATACACCTGGAGCCCCAGGCAGTACCACAAAACATTCAGGTTTTTCATCTATTTATTTGTGTAAGAGTTGCACTGAAAAAGATTTTTAAACATT
>NW_006437739.1:1165996-1166988 GCF_000325575.1 Pteropus alecto
GATTTAAAACATCCCATGTACTTTGGAAGAAACAGAAATAATTTAGCTTCTGTATTCTTCCATTTTGTACATTGGTGAATATATTCAATAGGCATGTGAAAACAAAAACCTAGCTTTTACAATTCACGTTCTTTTTTATTTTTTTAAATTAAATTTATTGGTGTGACATTGGTTAATAAAATCATATGGGTTTCAAGTGTACAATTCAATAATATGTTATATGTAGATTGCATTTGGCAATTCAAAAGTGCCTTGACTTTCCAACTTCTCTAAATCTTTGCCAACATTTATATGTTG
The DNA here is from genome assembly GCF_000325575.1 of Pteropus alecto. Taxonomy (NCBI): domain Eukaryota; kingdom Metazoa; phylum Chordata; class Mammalia; order Chiroptera; family Pteropodidae; genus Pteropus; species Pteropus alecto. Next base: position 1,166,294 of record NW_006437739.1, read on the forward strand.
ACTTTTTGATGCCGAACATCCTTTCATGTATCTGCTGGCCATATGTATGTCTTTTTTGGAGAAATGTCTATTCAGGTCCTCTGTTCATTTCTTAATTTGACTGTTTGTTTTTTTTTGATGTTGAGCTGTATGTTTTCTTTATATATTTTGGATATTAACCTCTTTAAGTTATATAATTTACAAACATCTTCACTCATTCAGTAGGTTGTCTTTTGTTTTGTTGATTGGTACCAATGCTATGGAAAAAATTATGGAAGTTCCTAAAAAAATAAATAAATAAACATGGAACTACCATACAACTCAGCATTTCCAGTTCCAGGCATTTATCTAAAGAAAATGAAAACACTAATTCAAAAAGATATATGCGCTCCTATGTTCATTGCAGCATGATATATAATAGCCAAGGTATGGAAGCAACCTAGGGGTCCATTGATAGATGAATGGATAAAGATATATATACATACTTATATACACACACACACGTACACACACACACACATATATATAGATGGTGGACTATTTTTCAGCAATAAAAAAGAATGAAATCTTACCATTTGCAAAAACATGGGTGGACCTAGAGGGTATTATGCCAAAAGCAAAAACTTTATGGTTTTTTTTATATGTAGAATCTAAAAAACAAAACAAACAAAAACAGACTCATAGGAACAGAGGTCAAACTGGTGGTTGCCAGAGAG
>NW_006437739.1:1167037-1173193 GCF_000325575.1 Pteropus alecto
CAACAATAAAAAATAAAATCTTGTCATTTACGACAACATAGGTGGGCCTAGAGGGTATTATACTAAGTGAAATAAGTCATGCAGAGAAATACAATTGTCACATGATTTTTTTATGTGTGGAATCTAAAAACAAACAACAAACAAACAAAAAAAACCGAATGAACAGAGTAATATCAGAAGCATGGCAGAGTGAGAGATGTCCCTAGATCTCTCCTCTTGAAATAATAATAATAAACTGAACATCTAAAACTCAACAAATAACACCCAACCTTCACACAAGCACATCTGAGTGATCTGCATATAAAAGCTATCAGAGGTCAGAACCACGGGAGTTGGTTAGTACATTGGGAGGAACAAAGAAGCTGCTACTGGCAACCAGAGCTCTCTGCAGGAGGAGGGGAGGGGAGCAGTTGCACCCAGCTCTTTTAACAGACCTGACGGAGAAATCCGTGAGCTCCATACAGTGAAGCCCAGGGATCAGGGCAGAAAGCAGTATGGGGACTAACTGCAGAGTAGCAACATCTGGTTCTGAGCAGCTGTGATTGTGAAGCACTAGGCTGAGACATGGATATAGCAGTAACCCCATTCACCAACCCAGGGGGCACAGCTTCCCCCCCAAATCCTATAAGATCAAACACCAGAGCCCAAGGAGAATTTGAGCAAACACTACCAAAACTGTTGCTAACACTGACAAGGAATGAGATCGAGGGTAGTGATCCTGATTTAATACTTATAAGAAAAAAGAAGGCATTATTAAAGCTCAAAGCAGGGATCTAAGAGACTTGGATGTCACATACGGGAAATCAAAAGAAAAACACCTTTAAAGCAAGAGGCTAAAGAGAGACTTCTATGTAATAAATCTTTCTGAAATAAAGTAAAGCAGAATACACTCCCATCAATCCCAGGTGAAGAAATAGTCCATTAAACACCATGAACAACCAAGGTGACAAGGCAGCTCAGAAAGAAAAATCTCCAGAAAATAAACTAAAAGACAGAAATATACGACTTAAATGACAGGGAATTCATGATTGTACTTCTGAAAAAACTCAGCGAGATCCAAAATAATTCAGATCAACAATTCCAGGAGTGGAGAAAAAAACTAGACTAGTAAAATGAGATTTTTTTAGCAAGGAGATTGAAACCCTGGAATAGAACCAAATAGAACTTCTGGAAGTGAAGAACACATTGAAAGAGATAAAAAATGAAATAGTAGGCTTGAGAAATAGAGTTGACCAAATGGAGGAAAGGATCAGTGATATTGAAGAAAGAAATCTAGAAATAATTCAGAAGGAAGAAGAGAGAGACTGAAAAATTAAAAAAAAATTATAATGAAAGAGAAATACAAGAACTAGCTAACACTATCAGGAAAGTAAATTTAAGAATAATGGGTATTGCAGAAGGAGAAAAAAAGTAGCAAGAATCAGAAAGAATTTTCAAACAAATAGTGGACCAGAATTTCTGAAATCTAAGGATTGAATTAGAGCTTCAAATCCAAGAAGCAGACAGAACACCCAATAATCACAACCAAAAAAGGCCTCACCAAGACACATTATATTAAAATTACCAAAAATTACTGACAAAGAAAGAATTCTCAGGGCAGTCAGGGAAAGAAAGATGGAGATCTTAAAGGAAAACCTATTAAACTATCTTCAGACTTCTCAGCACAAACCTTACAAGCAAAAAAGGAGTAGAACCAAATATTCAAACTATTAAATGAAAGGAACTACCAGCCAAGAATAATGTATCCAGCAGAGCTCTCCTTTACATATGAACGAGAAATAAAGACCTTTCCTGACATGCAAAACTTGAGGGTATTCTTCACTATGAGGCCTGCATTACAGAAAATACCGAAAGGGGTCAGCTCACCTAAAACAAAATGACACAAAAAATACATAATTAGGAGTAAGGTGACTAGAAGGCTGATAGAAGCAGAAGAGTATAACCCTTCTTGAGTAAGGCAACTAGCAGGCAGATAGAAGCAAAGGAGGGCAAACTTTATTAAGAACAGAGTATTATAAGCTTAAACAATAAGAAGAGGATTGCTACTACAAGATAGATATGAACATTCAGCATTCATAGGAACAACTTCGGACAACAATAACAGGAAAGGGGAGGAATCAAAGATCCAAATTTGCAAAGAGAAATGGAGATAAGGCACACACAGAAGAAGATTGAATACTGTGTGTGTGTATATATGTATACACACATACATATGTATATACACATACACATACAATTCTTTACATATTCTTAATGGTAACCACACGCCAAAGATTTAGAACTGAAATATATAACATAAAATAAGAAGGACCAGAGGAAAAATTCACAAAACCTAAAAAAATTAAAAAAACAAACAGACAGAAATGCAAGAACCAAGAAGCAATGGAAACACAAGCTACTCGACAACAAAAGATAAAATGGCTGTAAGAAAACTGCACATTTCAATAATCACCCTAAATGTAAATGGACTGAACTAACCAATTAAAAAGCATAGAGTTTCAGATTGGATCAAACAACAAAACCCAACAATATGCTGCCTCCAGGAGACACATCTCAGTTCCAAAGACAAATATAGATTCAAAGCGAAAGAGTGAAAATGATATTTCAAGCAAAAGGCATTTGTAGAAACACAGGAATAGCAGTACTAATATCAGATGAAATAGACTTCAAAATAAAGAAAAGGTAAAAGAAGATACTGAGGGATACTTCATAATAATAAAGGGAAACATTCACCAAGAAGACATAACACTTATTAATATTTATGCTCCTGATCAGGGAGCCTCGAAATATATAAAGCAATTACTAATAGAACCAAAGGGAGACTCATACCAAAACACTATCATAGTGGGGGTCATAAATACCCCACTGTTGCATATGGACGGATCATTTAAACAGAAAATCAATAAGGAAATAACATCCTTAAATGATATTTAAGACCAATGGACAAAATGGACATTTGCAGAACTTTTCATCCCAAAACAGCTGCTTATACACTCTTCTCTAGTAGATATGGAACATTCTCAAGCATTGACCACATACCGGGACACAGAGATAGCCTCAACAAATATAAGAGGATTGAAATCAAACCAACCATATTCTCTGATCATAATGCTTTGAAACTGGAGATCAACTGTAAAAAGAGAACAAAACATGGAGAATAAACAACATGCTACTGGAGACTTAGTGGGTCAGAGAAAAAATAAAAATAGATATCAAGAGATACATAGAAATGAATGGAAACTATAGTACAACATATCAAAACTTTTGGGATAAAGCAAAAGCTGTAATAAGAGAAAGGATCATATCATTATCGTTAAAAAATAAGATGTTTATTTGAGCCCAAATAAACAACTTAACAGTTCATTTTAAAAAGTAGAAAAAGATGAATGAAGCCTAAAATCAGCAGAAGGAAAGAAATAATCAAAATCGGAGCAGAATTAAATGAAATTGAGAACAAAAAATAGAAAAAATAATTGCAATAAAGTCTGGGTCTTCGAGAAGATTAAAAGAGTTGAAAATATCCCTCATTAGACTCACTAAAGAAAAAAGAAAAAGGACACAAATAAACATAATCAGGGATAAAAGACGGGGAAATTATGACATATAGCAGAAATAAAGAAGATCATACAAGAATACTATGAAAAAATTATATGACACTAAGTTTAATAACCTAGAAATAATGACAAGTTCTTAGAAATATACAACCGTCCTAGACTGAATTAAGAACTGGAAAATCTAAATAGACTGATCAGCAGTATGGAATTTGAAATAATCATCAAAAACTTACCAAAAAGTAAAAGTCCAGGACAAGATGGCTTCACCAGTGAATTCTACCAAACATTCAAAGATTTAATACGTATTCTTCTCAAACTCTTCCAAAAAAATCGAAGAGGAGGCAATATTTTCTAACTCATTTTATGAGGTCAACATTACCCTGATACCAAAACCTGGTAAAGATAATGCAAAAAAAGAAAACTACAAACCAATAGCACTCGTGAACTCAGATGCAAAAATCCTAAATAAGATACTAGAGAACTGAACACAGCAACACGTTAAAAAGATTATACATCATGATCAAGTGGACTTTATCTGAAGGGCACAAGGATGGCTTAACATATGCAAATCGATAAATGTGATACACCACATAAACAAAATAAAGAATAAACATATGATCATGTTAATAGATGCAGAAAAATCCTTCAACAAGATAGAGTATCCATTTATGATCAAAACACTTAAAATAGGTATAGAAGGAAAGTATCTTAACATAATAAAGTCTATATATGACAAACACTTAGCTAATATTATACTTAAAGGTGAAAAACTGAAAACCTTTCCTCTAACATCAGAAACAAGACAAGGCTCTCCAATATCACCACTGTTATTCAATATAACATTGGACGTCCTAGTGAGTGCAATCAGGGAAGAACAAGAAATAAAAGACATAAAAATAGGAAATGAAGAAGGCAAATTGTCACTATTTACAGATGACATTATTCTCTACATATAAAACCCTAAAGACTCCACAAGAACACTACTAAAATAAATAAGCAAATACAGTAAAGTTTCAATATACAAAATCAATGTTCAAAAATTCATAGCATTCTTATACTCTAATAATGAAGTGTCAGAAAAACAAATAGAAAAAACAATTCCTTTTACAGATGCAATAAAAAGAATAAAATACCTAGGAATAAACCCAGCAAAACATGTGAAGGATCTATATAATGAATATTATAAGACCCTATTAAAAGAAATTGAAGAAGACAAAAAGAAATGGGAAGATATTCTGTATTCTTGGATTGAAAGAATCAACATAGTTAAAATGGTCTTATTACGTAAAAAATACACAGATTTAATACAATCCCCATTAAAATCTCATCAGCATTTTTTAAAGAAATACAACAAAAAAAATCATCAAATTTATATGGGAGCACAAAGTACCCTGAATTGCCAAAGCCACCCTGAGAAAAAAGAACAAAGCTGGAGGTATCACTCTGCCCGACTTCAAATTATACTACAAAACAAAAGTAATCAAAACAGCATGGAATTGGCAGAAAAACGTATATACAGACCAGAACAGAATTGAGAGTCCAGAAGTAAACCCCTGTTTATATGGGCAAATAATTTTTGACAAAGAAGCCAAAAACATGCAATGGAAAAATGAACGCCTCTTGAATAAATAGTGCTGGGAAAACTGGAAAGTCACCTGCAAAAAAGAAACTAGACTGTTGTCCATCATCACACACCAAAATTAACTCAAAATAGATTAAGGTCCTGAATGTAAGACCAGAAACAATAAATTGCAAAGAAGAAAACTAGGAACTAAACTCATGGACCTTAGACGTAAAGGATTTTATGAATTTGAACCCAAAGGCAAGAGAAGTAAAAACACAAATAAATGAATAGGACTACAGCAAACTTAAAAGCTCTGTACAGCAAAAGAAACCATCAACAAGGCAAAGATACAACCATCAGAACAGGAAGATATATTTGCAAGCAATGCCTCCGATAAGGGCCTAATATCCACAATATACAAAGAACTCATACAGCTCAACAACAACAACAACAAAAACCCAACCCAATTAAAAAAGGAGCAGAGAACCTGAACAGATACTTATCCCAAGAAGATGTAGAAATGGCCAACAAACATACTAAATGATGCTCAACATCACTAGCTATTAGGGAAATACACAGCAATACTGCAACAAGATACCATCTCGCACCTGCTAGAATGGCAATTATCATCAGGACAAATAACAAGTGTTGGAGAGGATGCGGAGAAAAAGGAACCCTCATACACTGCTAATGAAAACTGACTCAGCTACTATAGAAAACAGTATGGAGTTTTCTCAAAATCTAAGAATTGATCTATCATATGATTTAGCAATCCCTCTGCTGGGCATTTACACTAAAGATTTTATTTATTTATGTATTTGTTTGTTTGTTTATTTATTTATTTATTAAGTTTATTGGGGTAACATTGGTCAATACAATTATATAATTTTCAGATGTACATTATAATTTGACATCTGTTTATACTATTGTGTGTTTACCACCCAAAGTCCAGTTTACTTCAGCTACCATATATTTGATGCCCTTTACCCATTTCATCCTCCCCCTAACCCCCTATATATGACCCCACTTACCCTGTCT
>NW_006437739.1:1176295-1188580 GCF_000325575.1 Pteropus alecto
GGTACTGCTCATTATTCTTATGTTTCTTTTCCTGATGGTATCAGCTAGTTTTTGTATTTCTCTTTCATTATTTTTTATTCTTCGGTTTCTCTTTTCTTCTTTCTGATTTATTTCTAGATTTCTGTCTTTGATATCACTAATACTTTCCTCTATTTGGTCTACTCTATTTCCCAAGCTTGCTATTTCATTTTTCAACTCTTGCAGTGTGTTCTTCATCTCCAGAAGTTCTATTTGGTTCTTTTTTGAGGGTTTCAATCTTCTTGCTCTGCTCATCTAGTTGTTTTTTCAATTCCTGAAATTATTGATTTGAATTGTGTTGGATTTCATTGAGTTTTTTAGAAGTACCATTCTGAATTTTCAGTCATTTAATTTGCATATTTCTATGTCTGAAAGCTTATTTTCTGGAGACTTTTCACTTTCTTTCTGAGATGCTTTGTCACCTTGGTTGTTCATGGTCTTTAATGGGCTATTTTTCCACTTGAGCATTAATGGAAGTGTATTTTTTTTTGTTTTTCCATAAAGAAGATTTATTATATAAAGGTCTTTCTTTACTCTACTGCAAAGAAGGCGCTCTTCTTTTGGTTTCCAGTAAATGACGTCTAAGCCTCTTGGATCCCTGCTTTATATAAAGCCTAAATGTGTTTTTTATTTTCTTGTAGATATTTAATCACACTTGCTACTCTCAGTTTCAGTCCCTGTCAGTGTTAGCCACAGTTTCGGCAGCATTTGCTCAGATTCCCCTGAGGCTTCGCTGTGATTGGTCTTGGAGGGTATGGTGGAATGGGCCCCCTGGTTTGGGAGTTGAGGGCTGTGTCTTAACTTCAGTTTTGCAACTGGGTCCGATAAAAATCAACTGTTGTTTCTCTGCAGTTTTGTCCTGCTTCTCTGCTTTTTGCCCTGATGACTGGGCCTTGCTGCTGGCTTCTAGAAATTCTGGCACTTCCAGGCAGGCTGATCAGGGAAGTTGTCACCTCTTCTCCCCTCTTCCTCTTTCTATGGGGAGCTCCGGCAGCTGTGAGAGGCAACTTCTTATTTCTCCCAGTCCACCACCTGACACCTGGGGTTCTGACCTGTGGTAGCTCTTATGCACAGATCTCACACTCAGACGTGCTGGTGTGCAGTTTTGGTGCCTTTTGTTGAGTTTTAGATGTTCAGCTTATTGTTGTTTCAAGAGGAGAGATCTGAGGACATCTCTCACTCCACCATATTTCCCAGAATCTCCCCTAAAACTTTAAAACATATATTCAAAAAGATATTTGCACACCAATGTTAATAGCAGCATTATTCATGGTGGCAGGACATGGAAGCAACCGAAGTGCCCTACAATAGATGATTGGATAAAGAAGATGTGGTACATATATGCGATAGAATATTACTTAGTTATAAGAAGAGATGAAATACTGCCATTTGTGACAACGTGGATGGATCTTGAGATAATAATGCTAAGCGAAATGAGTCAGACAGAGAAAGTTGAAAACCATGTGATATCACTTACATATGGGATGTAAACCTAAAAGTAACAAACAAACATGACAAACAAACAGAGACTCATGGACATGGATAGTAGACTAGTGGTTACCAGAGGGTGGGGGGAAGTGAGGAGGTAGATAGTGTAAAAGGGGTCAATTATGTGTTTACAGAAACCATTCTAACTATGGGCGAGGAACATACAATGCAATATAAATATGACTTTTAGTGGAATTGTGCATTCGAAAATTATCTAATTCATTAACCAATTCACCATAATATATATATAACAAAGAAATACAAAATAAAAATAAATGACCAAAACAAAACAGCAAAAGACTCATAGCTACAGAGAAGAAACTGAGGCTTGCCAATGAGGAGGGAGTAGTGGGATGGGTGGAAATGTGACAAATTAGAGGTATAAACTTCGGTTGTAAAATAAATAAGTCACAAGTATATAATGTATAGCACAGGGAATATAGTCAATAATATCATAATAACTGTGCAATGAAGACGGTTATTAGACTTACAGTGGTGATCACATCGTAAGTTAAATAAATGTAGAACAACCATATCTTGTACCTAAAACTAATATAATATTGTATGTCAACTATACTTTAATTTTTAAAAAGTATCCTGACTTTCAAAGCTATTATCGCTTTTAGGAATTTTAAAAACTCTATTTAAAAGCTCAAATAAAATTCTATTTAGAAATTCAAATTGTTCTTTTCGGGTAGCTTTGTGTACTTGTTCTTTTGGGTAATATGTGTTGTGAAAACCAACAATTCAATGCGTGGAAGTTCTCACAGAAGCAGAAAAATGCAGGAAAGAAAAAACTTTAGTTACCTCAGAATTTGATCCTGCCACAAAATTAACTACTATTTATTTAGTGTTTATTTCAGGCACTCTAGTAATAATTACTTCTATTTTCTCATTTAATTCTCACAGTGAACCTCTTCAAAATAAGTGAAATTTTTGTTATTGTTATAGTTTTTGTTCCCACTTACAGTTGAGCAAAATGAGGCTTAGAGAAATTAAAAGACTTGCCTAAAGTTTCATAACTGGTAGAGCTAAAATTCTAACCTAGGCCTGCCTGACTCTTAACCACTGCTAGGCGCTTTTTTAATACAATTTCTTAAAAGCAAATTCGTTACAACTAACAAGGAAAGAGTTACAGTTATTCAAACTTACTATGCTTTTTTCTTTTGTAAGACACATTTAGGCTAGGTATTAGAAAGAATGCCCCAGTCAGGAGACCTATTAGACTCTAGTTTGAAGAGGTAGCAAATTCATGCCTTTAGTCATGTAAACTGGATGATATAGAGCACTGGACTATATGTCAATTGCAAAAAAAAAAAAAATATATATCCATATGAACATAGAATTGAACTAACCAGTTTTTTTAAGATTTAAATTTTTAATAGTATAGCTTGAAAAACTGGCCCTCAAATTTTTTAATCAAATTGCTCATTTTTTTGGTCATTGCCCAGTATTTCTTCAAAAGGGAACAAATATTTGCTTCAGTCTAAGCTGTTATTCATGGGAGATTCTCACTAGAAAATGTGGTTATCTGAGCCCCAACCAGATGCCGATATTATGTAGCTGTGTATCTTTCTCATTCTTCTTAATGAACACTATGCACACAACACAGCCATCTGGCAGAGGGGATAGAAACCGTGTAAAAATGAGATATGAGTGTGTAAATAAAATATTGATGAATGAAGCTCTGAGAGCTGAGATGAAAGTGAGGCAGAGTAGACAGGTAAATCATTCGGATACTTGTGTTAGTGCTGAAATTATGTTCCTCACTTTCTATTTTTTTTCTGCTGACAGCAGTGCAGGTGACAAAAAATACTTTCAATTTTGCTGCTGACACAGTACTGAAGCACAAGAAGTAGTTTTCATTTTGCTGTTGAGAAAGCATCATGCTCTCCAGGGAAAAGGAAGGATATAATGATATTGGCCTATTTATGGTATTTTACATAGTTTATGCACAAACAAGTGTAAGGTCGTCTGAAAAATAACTGAATTGAAATGCAATTAGTGGATTGTGGGTAATATGAACTTTATTCCAATCTTTTGTTGAATTGTCTCTCCTTTTACACTGATTTTGATCTCCAAGTTGAGTGTAAGGGTGAGAAAAAAAATGCTTGAACCTCTGATTACTAACCTTCATTAATACATACAATAGCTAGTAGCTAATATCTACTGAGTTTTTACCAAATACTGAAAACTGTGCTAAGCATTTTCTTATCATTTCTCATAACTACTCTATGAAATAAATAGTATTGTCTCCATTTTTACTTATGAAGACACAAGCTTAGAGAATTTAAGTGACTTGCCTCAGGTCACACAGCCAGTGATAAAACTAGGATTCAAACAGGCCATCTGATTTCAGAGCTTATGTTTTCTTATTTGGATTTTGGGGTTTGGGGGAGGTATCATTTCACCTGTCCCAGATTTATTGCAGTATAATTGAAAATTTTAAATTGTATATATTTAATGTGTACAATACAATGATTTGATATATGTATACATTGTGAAATAACCATTACAATCAAACTAGTTAACACATCCATTACCTCACTAGCTACTACCATTTACTATTGTGTATTTGTGTGATGAGGATTCTTGAGATCTAATGTCTTAGAAAATTTCAAGTATACAAAATGTTGCTAATATAGTCACAATATTATATGTTAGATCTTCAGAATTTATTTACCTTGTATAACTGAAACTTCTTACCCCTTGACCAACATCTCCCCATTTCCTTCACTCCCCAGCTCCTGGCAACCACCATTCTATTCTCTGTTTCTAGGAGTTGGGCTAGTTCAGAGTCCACATATAAGTGAAATCATGCAATATTTGTCTTTCTACATCTGGCTTATTTCATTAAGCACATTGTCTCCCAGGTTCATCCATATTGTCACAAATGGCAGTATTTGTTTCTTTTATAAGGATGAATAGCATTCCATTAAATATATATGTAGTTATATATTATATATAATTTTTACCTACACATCCATTGATGGACAATTAGTTTCCATATCCTGGATATTATGAATAATGTTGCAATGACCACAGGAGAGTAGATATCTCTTTGAGAGAACACTGATTTAAACAATTACCTACAGATGAGAGAGCCTTTGTGGAAGTCCAAGAATCCATCAGAGCAGTTACAGTGCACCATGAGTGCAAAAAAAAAAAAATCTGAGATAGAGTGCATTGGAGAGGGTAAGAGGAATAATTTGATTTTATCTGTATTACCCTTCCCCCAAAGCAACACAGCTCTGGTGCCATTCTCAGCCTGTAATTTCTCCTGTGGGGAAATGTGATGGTTTGCAAGTGATGCCTGGCTTCTCCAGCTGTGTGAAATCCTGTCAAAGAGGCCCATACCTCTTGTGCCCCATCCACAATACTAAGTCCTAAACTGCATGACTTGAGGGCATTGAGTAGTTGGGAGAACAGCAGCAAGGGCTCTGAATGAAACATAGCAAAGGGACACAATTTCCTATTAACCACCTCATGAATTCCATTAGGAAGCCTCCCACAAGATGTTGGGGATGCCTCATCTATAGACTCTACCAAATTTTTCACAGGCAGCCTAATGTTACACATGCTTCACCCACACACTTCCCACCCCTAGGCTGGCTCCCTGTGCATGGTCCCGACAGCAGTAAGAGTGAGCTTTTGCAGATGAGCAGTGAGTACATGCAGAAATCGAGCCCAAATCTGTGAGCCTAGGAGACCATGAACTTGAGCATTTAACACCACCCTCAGGAGAACAAAAGGAAGGCTGTCAGCACTTGGCCTAACTTTGCAGAATCAAGAGAAGTCATGCAAGTTTAAGAATTCTGCTGCAAGAGAGAGCGAAAAGTGTAGAGCAGGCATATCCATAGAGTATATCTGGTCTGAGAAAGCCTCAGAATCCCTAGCAAGGCTGATAGAAGCTGTTTCTCTCCAAAATTCAGTCAGTAAAGATGAGAGGAGGTAACTGCTACTTCAAGTGCAAAGACAGCAAGGCAAGACTTCAAGGAACATGAAAAGTAAATATGACACCACCAAAAGAACACAATAATTTTCTACTTACCCAACCCAATAAACCCAAATCAGATACAGGCATATCTCATTTTATAGAACTTTATTGAGCTTCACAGATAACGTGATTTTTACAAATTGAAGGTTTGTGGTCACCCTGTGTTCAAAAAGTCTATCGGCATCATTTTTCCAATAGCATTTGCTCATTTTGTGTCTCTGTGCCACATTCTGGTAATTCTAGCAATATTTCAAACTTTTTATTATTATTATTATTATTATTATTATTATTATTATTATTATATTTGTTATGATGACTGTGATCAATGATCTTTGATGTTACTATTTTAATTGTTTTGGGGTGGCATTAACCACACCCATATAAGATGGAAAACTTAATGGATAAATGTTGTGTGTATTCTGACTGCTCTACCGACCAGCCATTTCCCCATCTCTCTCCATCTCCTCCCTATTCCCTGAAACACAATAATATTGAAATTAGGCCAATTAATAACTCTACAATGGCCTCTGAATGTTCAAATAAAAGGAAGGGTCACATGTTTTTTACTTTAAAACAAAGGCTAGAAATGATTAAGCTTACTGAGAAAGGCAAGTCAAAAACTGAGACAGGCTGGAAGGTAAGTGTCTTGCACCAAATGGTTAACTAAGCTGTAAATGCAAAAGAAAAATTCTTGAAGGAAATAAAAAGTGTTACTCAGTGAACACATGAATAATAACAACAACAAAAAACTGTCTTACTGCTGATATAGAGAATGTTTTAATGGTCCGAATAGAAGGTCAAACCTGCTACAACATTCCCTTAAGCCAAAGTTTAATCCAGAGCAAGGCCCTAATTCAATTCTATGAAGGCTAAGAGAGGTGAGGAAGCTGCAGAAGAAAAGTTTGAAGCTATCAGAGGTTGGTTCATGACGTTTAAGGAAAGAAGCCATCTCTATAACATAAAAGTGAAAGGTGAAGCAGCAAGTGTTGATGTAGAAGTTGCAGCAAATTATCCAGAAGATCTAGCTATGATAATAAAGGTGGCTACATTAAATAACAGATTTTCAATGTAGATGAAGCAGCTTTCCATCGGAAGAAGATGGCATATATGACTTTTATAGCTAGAGAGAAGTCAATCTCTAGTTTCAAAGCTTCTCAGGACAAGCTGACTCTCTTGTTAGGGGCTAATGAAGCTGGTGACTTTAAGTTGAAACCAATGTTCATTTACCATTCCAAAAATCTTAGAGCCCTTAAGTATTATGCTAAATCTACTCTGACTGTGCTCTATAAATGGAACAACAAAGCCTAGAGGACAGCACATCTGTTTACAACATGGTTTACTGAATATTTTAAACTCATAGTTGAGATCTTCTGCTCATAAAAAAAAGATACCTTTCAAAATGCTACTGCTCAATGACAATGTATCTGGTAACCCAAGAGCTCTGATGGAGATATACAATTAAATTAATGTTGTTTTCATGCTTGCTAACATTATATCCATTATGCAACTCATGAATCAAGGAGTAATTTTGACTTTTAGGTCTTATTAGGAAATATATTTCATAAGGCCATAGCTGCCATAGATAGAGATTCCTCTGATGGATCTGGGCAAAGGAAATTGGAAACCTTCTGAAAAGGATTCACCACTGTAGATGTCATTAAGAAAATTCATAATTCATGGAAAGGGGTCAAAATATCAACATTAACAGAAGTTTGGGAGATGTTTATTCCAGTCCTCATGGCTGACTTTTAGGGGTTCAAAACTTCAATGGAGGAAATAACTGTAGATGTGGTGGAAATAGCAAGAAAACTAGAGTTAGAAATGGAGCCTGAAGTCAGAAGCATGGAGACATGAGGGTTCCCTTGATCTCTACTCTGAAAATTACAACAAATTGAACAACTACAATTCAACAGAAAACAAACACCCTGCCTAACACACAAACATGTCTGAGTGATCTGTGCATCAAGATCATTTTAAGATGGCGAATCAGATGAGCAAGGAAGAAGAAAAAGGAGATGAGCTGAGATCAGTGCTCTGGGTGCAGCCCAGAACTCACTTTGGGACTTGGAGAGAGGGGAGGAATCAGATTGTGGCATGCATTCTCTACAGACGAGCATTCCAGCCTGAGTGATCAGCATATACTATGATGGTGGAACCCAGTGATCAAGGCAGAGACAAAGTGGAGAGATGCAACAGCTGTGTTCTAGTAGCTGCCATTGCCAGGCAGAAGTCTGGGTCAGAGCCTGGCCACCTTTCCCTGCCCTCCCAGAGCTAGCACCAGGCCCCGGGAGAATCTGTAGCAGTGAGCATCAGCTGCAGAGCAAGGAGTTTGCAAAAACTGAAGAGATGCACACAGCAGATCTCAGTGATGGGGTGGAGATATTGAAGTCTGACGGTCAGCATTATTGGAAGGAAAATAGCCACAGGCAAAATGGCTGTCTCTCCCACTCACCCCACCCTCACCCATTCAGGCTAATCTCAGTAAATGCACTGGAGCAGTACTATATTGCACCTGGCTGCTAGAGCAGCACAGGAACTTCAGGGGCTCTTCAGAGGCTCAGAACCCCATTGCTCTACACATTCTCCCATGAGGGTGGTGCCCTGGACAGAAGAGACCCGGTCACAGAGGAGACACACACCACCCCTGGGAATAAAGGGCTTTTTATTGCCACACGGCAGAGATTGGAAAGGTCTTGGCAGTGCCAGAAGCTTGTGCACTACCTACTGGAAAACAAACAAACAAACAAAACTCTTCTTATCGACCTTAATAATAATGAAAATTACTCTTAATAATAATGAAGATCATTCTTAATAATAATGAAATATTAAAAAAAAAAACCAGTAAGCTAAGATGGCAGAGTAGGTAAAAGCAAGGTTCATCTCCTCTCAGGTCCACATTAAAATTACAACCAAATTATAAAATAATCAATGTGTAGAATCACCTGAAGTCCAGCTGATCATAACACATACATCTGATAATATAAAGAATGACCCACACTGAAGCTGGTAGGAGGGGCAAAGTCATGAATCGGGCTGAGCCCACACCCACGGGTGGCAGTGGAGCATCAGGAGAGAGAGCATAACTTCAGAGCGCCGCCCCCACAAGGAGAGAGGGGTCCTATTCCCATATAGGGGCTCCCCAGACCAGGGAAGAGGAGCTCGCAGAAAATCTGACTAAAAATCAATGGGAATTCTGGCCATCCAGGTGAGATAGAAGGAGACTGAAATTCCAGATGCCCCTTTAAGGGGTCCACATATAGGTTCTCTCGCCTGTGGACACAAACCCTGGGTGCCAGCAAAAGGACGAAGGCTCAAGCAAGAGTCATACAGGGAAATACTGCATTACGTGGCATGGGAATGAGGGCCAGACAGGTAGCCACCATAGCACCTTAGTCGGAGCCCCTCTACGGGGCAGTTTGCAAACAGGCGCCAGCTTGTCTTTGCTGAATCCTGCCACCGCATGGCCAATTTTCTGAAGTTGCACTGGCTGGCAAGATCGGCCCACCCTACCTAATCCACAGATTGTCCAGAGTGGTTTGTTGCAGTGCAGCTGCCCCCAACCTGCCCCTTTCTAGGGCCGCATATCCCGCACAAGCAACAAACTTTGGCTAGAGCAGTACGTGCATTTAAGGAAAATCAGTTGCAGGCAGACCACTGCTGCCTGTATGAGCTGCAATGTCGCTTGAGGATATCACAGGGGGCTGTGGGATCTCCCCAGACTGCAGCTGGTATCACTGTGATCTGTGAATACTGTGGGAACACATAGACACAGAAGTTGCAGCAAAACTGAGGCTACATTGGCCTGACAGCTCTTGTCTCTCTGAAATCATGCCCCATCCAATCCACAAAGTGCTCCTGACCCATTGACAGACAGCTGCCTGAACACTGTCCCTTTCCAGGGTTGTGCATTCTGCTCAGGCAAAAGACTTTGGCTAGCACAGTGTACAAATTTGGTGAGTAGGTCACTGCGGCCAGCACAAGATACAATATCTCTTGGGTGGATCTCAGGGGTTTATGGGCTCATCCAGATGATAGTGGGTCTCAACATTTGTGGGAGCCCACAGTCCCAGAACTGGCATAAAATCTGGGGCTGTATAGGCCTGACGGCCCCACGCCTCACTGAGACTCTGCCTCACCTAACCCACAAATTACTTGTGGCAAGCCTGTTCCCAGGCAACCCAATTCCATCATGTGCTTTTCTTGGGACACAAATTCAACACCAAACAACAGCAGTTGGTTTGGATGGCACACACAAAGCTTGCGCATCCAAGAGAAGCTTTCATTGGTGGGTCACGAACCACTGCAAATGAGCTTCAATAATTCTTGAACAGATAAGTGTTCGCAGGCCTGAAATCAGCAGCAACTGGCCTTGCTGCAATTTGAGACTTTTACAGAGAGCCACAGAGACAGAGCTGGCATGTAAACTGACACGGAACTGGCAGGGGGAAGTATGCTCAATACATCCAAGGGACTCCCTGGGTCCCGACACCAATCAATGCACATATCACCCGGAGGCTTTTCCAGTTGCAAAGTCTTACAGGCAACTGACAGGCAGCCTCAGGCCTTGAAGTGTACTGATCCTTCTGCTAAACCACCCCTGGCCCTGTACTGAGGGTAACTGGACCGTGGTTTACAGCGTTGTCTCTTCCACTTACCTATAGATCCAGCATAGGCAGCAGCCATCTGCAAATCACTTTGTAGCTCTCACCAGGTAGCCCCAAGGAATCAAAGGCAGAGGCTGACCTTAGCTTACTGAGGAGCCCCTCCCAGGGGGCCACAAAACCAATGCACTTGGAGGCTGTCACTAGACCACACCAGAGCAACTTCTGACTAGCCCCATAAGCGATACAAACAAAGGGTGATCTCAACAAATACACAAACCAGCTAGGGCAAATTCTACTCAGTGGGGTCAGCCTTTACATAGCAACTCACACACTGAAGGCATAGCCAATTCCCAAAGAGGGTCAGGCCAAGAATTAATCCCACCAAAGGAAATACTAATACCAATAAAAGCTTAGCTACAACAAATCACACACAAACATCATGTTCAGAGCCCCTGGCACAGGTACTTAGGGAGAATGTGCTACTGGACCACACAGGCCCCTTCCATATAAGTCCATCTGGCCATAGTCGGAGAAGAAATAAAACTTCTTAGCACATAGAAACAAACACAGAGAGGCTAATGAAATGAGAAAACAAAGAAATATGCCACAAATGAAACAGCAGGAGAAAACTCCAGAAAATAAGCTAAATGAAATGGAGTCAAGCAACCTATCAGGGATAGAATTCAAAATAATGGTTATAAGGATGCTCAATGAACTTAGGAGGAGAATGGAAGAGATCAATGAGAACCTCACAGAGAGATAGGAAAAAGGACATAGAACCAATAAAAAAAGAACCAGAGAGAAATGAAGAATACAATACTAAAATGAAGACTACACCACAGGATTCAAGAGTAGAATGGACAAAGCAGAAAAAGGAATCAGCAAACTGAAAGACAAGGTAGAAGAAAACACCCAATCACAACAACAAAAAGAAAAATGAATTTAAAAAAAATGAGAATCATTTAAGAGAACTCTGGGACAACATGAAGTGTTAAAATATCTGGATCATAGGAGTACCTGAAGGGGAAGAGAAAGAGCAAGGGATTGAGAATCTATTTGAAGAAATAATGACAGAAAACTTCCCTAACCTAGCAAAGGAATTAGACAGTCCAGGAAGCACAAAGAATCCCAAACAAGGGGAACTGAAACATACCCATATCAAGACACATCATAATTAAAATGCCAAAGATTAAAGACAAAGAGAGAATCTTAAAAGCCGCAAGAGAAAGGCAGCTAGTTATTTACAAACATACTCTCCATAAGAAAGTCTGATGATATTTCAGCAGAAATTTTGCAGGCCAGAAGGTATTGGCAAAAAATATTCAAAATTATGAAAAAAAAGACTCTACAACCACGAATATCTAACCAGCAAGGCTTTCAATTAAAATGGAAGGTGAGATAAAGAGCTTCCCAGCAGAGAAAACCTTAAGGAATTCATTGCCAACAAGAAATGTTAAAGGGACTTATGGGGAAAAAACAAATAAAAATGAAAAATAAAATAGCAATAGCTATGTACCTATCATAATCACTTTAAATGTAAATGGATTAAATGCTCCAATCAAAAGACATAGGGTACCCAAATGGGGGGGAAAAAAAAAAAGATCCATGTGTATGCTGTCTACAAGAGACCCACTTCAGATCAGCTAACACTCACACGCTGAAAGCAAAAGGATGAAAAAAGAAGATATTTCACAAAAATGGAAATGAAAAAAAAAGCCGGGTTAGCAATACTTATATCAGACAAAATAGACTTTAAAACAAAGGCTATAATAAGAGAAAAAGAAGGGCATTACATAATGGTAAAGGGATCAATACATCAAGAGGACATAAACTTAGTAAACATATATGCACCCAACATAGGAACACCTACATACATAAAGCAATTATTGACTTACACGAAAGGAGAGATCAACAGTAATACACTCATAGTAGGGAACTTTAACACCTCATTGACACCAATGGACAGATCTTCCAAAAAGTCAACAAGAAAACAATGGGCCTAAAAGACACACTAGACCAGATGGATTTCATAGATATTTTCAGACGTTAAGCATGGCAGAGTGAGAAATGTCCCCGGATCTCTCCCTTTAAAACAATAAGTTGACCATCTAAAGTTCAACAAAAAACACAAGACCTGCGTATAAGTATGTCTGAGAGAAGGGTTTGAAAATAAGAGCT
>NW_006437739.1:1188595-1190171 GCF_000325575.1 Pteropus alecto
TAAAAAAAAAAAAAAAAAAAAAAAAAAACAACTAGATCAGCAGAATGAATTTTTCAGCAAAGACATTAAAACCATTAAAAAGAACCAAATAGAACTTCTGGACATGAAGAATACACAAAAACATAATAGATGAAAGAGTAAGCTTGAGAAATAGAGTCAACCAAATGGAGAAAAGGATCAGTGATATCGAAAACAGAAATCTAGAAATAAATCAGAAGGAAGAAGAGAGAAACCGAAGTATGAAAAATAGTGAAAGAGAAAAACAAGAATTAGTTAATACCATCAGGAAAGGAAATTTAAGAATAATGAAAATTCTCAAAGGGGAGGAAAAGGAGCAGGGATTAGAAAGCATTTTCAGATAAATAGTTAACAAGAATTTGCCAAATCTAAGGAATAAGCTGGAGCTTGGAATTCAAGAAGTCAACAGAACGTCCAATTATCTCAACCCAAAAAGACTTTCTCCAAGACACATTGTATTAAAATTAGCAAAAATTAATGAAAAATAAAAGGAATTCTCAGGGCATCCAGGGAAAAGAAGACGGTAACCTATAATGGAAAATCCATTAGATTATCATCAGACTTCTCAGCACAAACTTTACAAGCAAGAAAGGAGTGGAATCCAATATTCAAACTATTAAATGAAAGGAACTACCAGCCAAGAAAAATGTATCCAGAAAAGCTCTCCTTCACATATGAAGGAGAAAGAAAGGCATTTCCAGACATACAAAAATTGAGGGAATTCTCCACTACGAGGCCAGCATAATAGGAAATACTGAAAGATGTCAGCTCACCTAAAAGAGAATGACAAAAAAAAAAATCATAACTATGGGCAAGGTGACCAGCTGACAAATAGAAGCAGAGGAGTGCAACCCTTACTAAGAACAGGGCATTATAAGCTTAAACAATAACAAAAGATTTGCTATAGCAAGGTACATAGTGACAAACTGAGACAAGAATGACTGAAAAGGGGAGAATTCAAAGATCCAAATTCACAAAGGGAAATGTAGATAAGGTACACGCAAAAGAATATGCACTATCTGCTACATATTCGCAATGCTAACAACACACCAAAAATTCAGAACTAAAGTATACAACATAAGACAAGAAAAACCAGAGGGAAACCCACAAAACCCAACCAAATAACCAAATTAAAAAAATTAGAAACCAAAAAACAGAAACACAAGGAAAAGGGAGCAAAGAAAACACCAAGCTACCAGAAAGGGAAGATAAAATGGTTATAGAAAAACCTCATATTTCAACCACCCTAAATGTAAATGGACTGAACTCATCAATAAAAAGGCACAGTGTTGCAGAATGGATCAAAAAACAAAACCTAACCATATGCTGCCTCCAGGAAACACATCTCAGCTCCAAAGATAAATATAGACTCAAAGTGAAAGAGTGGAAAATGATATTTCAAGCAAATGGCATTCAGAGAAAAGTGGGAGTAGCGGTACTAATATCAGAAGAAATAGACTTTAAAATAAAAAAAGGTAAAGAAAGATAATGACGGACACTTCATAATGTTAAAAGGAATCACACACTAAGAAGACATAACACTTATTAATATCTATGC
>NW_006437739.1:1191241-1204663 GCF_000325575.1 Pteropus alecto
GGGCCAAAACACTATCGTAGTAGAGGACCTAAATACCCTACTGTTGGATATGGATAGATCATCCAAACAGAAAATCAATAAGGAAATAACATCCTTAAATGACACATCAGACCAACTGGACATAATTGACATTTACAGAGCCTTCAATCCCAAAAGAGCAAAAGAGCTGCTTACACATTCTTCTCTAGTGCATACGGAACACTATCAATAATCAACCACATACCGGGACACAGAGATAGCCTCGACAAATATAAGAGGATTGAAATCATACCAACCATATTCTCTGATCATAATGCTCTGAAACTAGAGATCAACTACAAAAAGAAATCAGCAAGAACCACAAATACATGGAGATTAAACAACATGCTAATGAAGAATAAGTGAGTCAGAGAAAAAATAAAAAGAGAGATCAAGAGATACACAGAAATGAATGATAATGATAGTACAACATATCAAAGCTTTTGGGACACAGCAAAAGTGGTCATAAGAGGAAAGTTCATATCATTACAGGCTTATCTCAATAAACAAGAATGAGCCCAAATAAGCAACCTCAGCTTCATGTTAAAAAACTAGAAAAGAAGAACAAATGAAGCCTAAAGTCAGCAGAAGGAAAGAAATAATCAAAATTAGAGCAGAAATAAATGAAATTGGAAACAAACAAACAAAAATAGAAAAATAAATGCAACGAAGAGCTTGTTCTTTAAGAAGGTTAAATAAATTGACAAACCCCTGGCTAGACTTACTAAAGAAAAAAGAGAAAGGACACAAATAAACAAAATCAGGGATTGAAAGAGTGAAATTACAATTGCCATCACAGAAATACAAAGGATCCTACAAGAATACTATAAAAAAGTACATAACACCACATTTAATAACCTAGAAGAAATGGACCAGTACTTAGATAACTATAATCTTCCTAGACTGAATTGAGAAGAATTGGAAAATCTAAATAGACCAATCAGCAGTATGGAAACGGAAACAATGATCAAAACCTATCAAAAAGTAAAAGTCCAGGACCAGATGGCTTCACCAGTGAATTCTAACAAACATTCAAAGAAGATTTAATACCTATTCTCCTCAAACTCTTCCAAAAAATTGAAGAGGAGGCAATACTTCCCAACTCATTTCAGGAGGCCAATATTACTCTGATACCAAAACCTGGTAAAGATAACACACAAAAAGAAAACTGCAGACCAACATCTCTCATGAACACAGATGGAAAAATCTTAAATGAGATACTAGTGAACTGAATACATCAACGTATTTAAAAGATTATATGCCATAATCAAGTGGGCTTCATCCCAGGGGCACAGAGATGGTTCAACATATGCAAATCAATTCATGTGATACTCCACATAAACAAATTAAAAAATAAGAATCATATGATCATATCGATAGATGCAGAAAAAGCCTTCGACAAGATACAGCACTCATTTATGATCAAAACACTTAACAAAATCGGTATAGAAGGAAAGTACCTTAACATAATAGAGGCCATATATGACAAACCCTCAGCCAACATTATCCTTAATAGTGAAAACTAAAAACCTTCCCTCTAAGACCAGGAACAAGGCAAGGCTGTCCACTATCACTACTGTTTTTCAATATAACATTGGATGACCTAGCAAATGCAATGAGGCAAGAGAAAGATATAAAAGGCATCCAAACACAAAATAAAGAATTCCAACTGTCACTATTTGCGGATGACATGATTCTCTATATAGAAACCCCTAAGGACTCCACAAGAACACTACTAGAAACAATAAGCAAATACAGTAAAGTTTCTGGATACAAAATCAGTGTTCAAAAATCCATAGCGTTCCTATACTCTAATATTGAATTGTCAGAAAAAGAAGCGGAAAAAATAATTTCTTTTTGCAATTGCAACAAAAAGAATAAAATACCTAGATATAAATCTAACGAAACCTGTGAATGACCTATATAATGAAAACTATACGACCCTATTAAAAGAAATTGAAGAAAATACAACGAAATGGAAAGATTCCTTATTCTCGGATTGGAAGAATCAGCATAGTTAATCCAAAGCAATCTGATAGTGGTAAAATAGCCATACTCTCCAAATAGATCTATAGGTACAATGCAATCTGAATCAAAACCCAGGTTTCCTTGTACAGACTGACAATCTGATCTTAAAGTTTATATCGATATTCAACAAAATGTCAGTATAAGCAAAATAATCTTGAAAAAAAAAAAACAATGTTATAGGACTCATATTTCCTGATTTCAAAACTTACGACAAAGAGAAGTGCTTCAAAATGGCGTAGATGATAGCAACTCTCTTCATCCCTATGGCGACCAAATCAAGGTTGTGACGGAAATAAGGAGCAGCACCAAAGAAAAATCGCCTGCGATCTAGATGAACAAGCCATACAACTAGGGAGAAGTCCAAGAAAGCACTCTGCAATGGCAGAAGGTAGGAGACGAAGGCTGCGGCAATGGCAGAGGCAGACGCCCCTTAAAGAGGCCACGTCCGTGAGCGGATTTTTGCAGCAATGAACCTGCTTGCTCTGAGCACTAGAACCGGGCTGGCTGCTCCGGGGAGACCAGGGACTTACAGGGGGACACTGAGTTGTTGGAGTGAGGGCCAGAGGTGAGGTGCACTTGGTACAGTAGTGCTGGAAGTATCCATTGTTCCCTATTGAGCCCTCACTCCTCCCAGTGCGTGAACACAGTGCTGCCATAGCCATGACATCATCAGACTGGATAACAGAGGTTGCTCTGCCCAGAGGATTTCCTGAAACCCCGCCTCCCCCAACCTGGGCCCCACTCAAGCCACATCCAAGTATATCCTCAGTGTGTCAGATGCCCCTTGCTGAGCAGCGCCTAGACTCATGTTGGAGGTAGCTGGCCTTGGTTTCTGGTGTAGCCTTTTGAGGCAACTATAAGCACAACATCTGGGGATTGCTTGCTGAATCTTGACAGCTGACCCCAGAGGGGTAAAGGCTTGAGCTAAATTTGGCCTGCAGCTGAACCCCTCTCAGGACTGTGCCACTGGACACCTATGTCACAAATCTGTACTAATAAGACCAGGAGACTTAGGAGCTTTGCTTAGTACATAGAAACAGACATGGAAAGACAACCAAAATGGGAAGACAAACAAGCAGAAACCATATGATAGAACAGAACAGAGATCCAGATATAATGGAGTTAAGTAATTTAACAGATGCAGAGTTCAAAACACTGGTTATAAAGATGTTCAATGAACTTTTGGGAAAAGTAGAGAACTCCAACAAAGAGATAAAAATGGAGATGGAGATTATAATAGGGAACCAGTCTGAAATGGAGAACAGATTATCTGAAATGAGAAGTAAGTGAAGAAAATCAAAATGTAGAACAGCTGTTTGAAGAAATCATGATGGAAAACTTCCCTAACCTGGTGAAGAAAATGGACATAAAATCCCAGAGGATTCCAAAAATCAGGGATCCAAAGAGGCCAACACCAAGACACATCATAATTAAAATGCCAAAGGTTAAATACAAAGAAAAAAATTGTAGCAGCAAGAGAAAAACAAATAATTACATATAAAGGAACACCCATATGACTAGCAGCTGATTTCTCAAGAGAGACTATGCAAGACAGAAGGGCTTGACAATAAATTTTCAAATGAATGAAGACCCAGGATATACAACCAGGAATAATTTATCCAGCAAAGCTATCATTTAGAGTTGAAGGTCAGATAAAGAGCTTCCCAGGCAAAAATAAACTAAATGAATTTATCACCACCAAGCCGAAAATTACAGAAAATGTTGGAGAACCTTCTTTAAGAAGAAAAAACATGTATCAAAAAACAGGAATAAAGACTGGTAACAACTACATTCCTATCAATAAGTACCTTAAAGGTAAAAGAATTAAGTGTTCCAACCAAAAGATAGAGTAGCTGAAAGGATAAGAGAACAATACCCCTATGTATGAAAAGGAAGGGAATGGAAAAAGATATTGCTGCGATGAACCTAGAAGGTATTTAAGTTAGAGAAAGATAAACACTATATAATTTCACTTATATGCAGAATTTAAGGAATGAAAAGAACAAACTAATCAAAAACAGACTCACAAATATAGTGGACAATTTGGTGATGGACAGAGGAAAGGGGGTTTGGGGAGCTGAGAGGATGGAGTGAAGGGTTAAAGAAGTACAAATTAGTAGCTGAGGAATGGTCACGGGGATGGGAAGCATGGCATAAGGAATGCAATTAGCATTAATACATTGGTAGGTCAGGGGAGGGTTAGAGGAGGGAGAGAGCAAATGGGGGTATCATCTTACTAACTGTATAGATGTCTAACCAATGTACCGTATACTTGAAACTAATAAAAATTAAAAAGAAAACTTACTACAAAGAAACAATAATCAAGAATGGGTGGTATTAAATTAAAGATAGACATATATGTCAAAGGAATATAAATGAGAGTCTGTAAATAAACCTACCTATCTATGGTCAATTGATTTCTGAAAATGGTTCCAAGATCATTCAATGGGGGAAATAATAGACTTTTCAAAGAATGGTGCTAGGAAAAGCAAATATGTACATGAAAAATTATAAAGTTGGATCCCAAAGTCACTCCATACACTACCAAAATAACTCAAAATAGATTATAAACCTAAATATAAGACCTAAAACTAAACATCATTAGAACACTAAAAGCACAAGTGACAAAAAAAATAGATTAGACTTCATAAAAATAATAAATGTTTGTGCTGTAAATTTTACCACTGAGAAAACAACAACGCAAATCATGAAATAGGCCATATTTGCAAATAATACATGTGATATGGGATTTGTATCTGGAATATATAAACAATTTTTATATCTCAATTATAAAAAGATAATCCAATTTAAAAATGGGCAAAGCTCTAAAAAGCTTTCTCCAAAGATATAAGGAAATCCAATAAGCACATGAAAAGTAGATGTTCAACATCATTAGTCACTAGGGAAATGCACATCACAATGAGATACCACTTCACACCAACTAGAATTGCTATAAGCAAAGACAGACAATAACATGTGTTAGAGAGGATGGGAAGAAACTGTAACTTTCATAAAATGCTGAAAGAAATGTAAAATGGTACAGATGCTTTGGAAACAGTTCAACAGTTCCTCAAAATGGTAAACATAGAGTTCCCATATGACCAAGAAATTTCACTCTTCGGTAGATAATCAAGAGAAATGAAAACAGAGATCCACACATGTACTTACACATGAATGTTCATTGAAGTATTTCTCATAACAGGCAAAGGGTGAAAACAACCTAAATGCCCATCAACTAATGATTGAGTAAACAAAATATGATATATCCATACAAAGGAATGATTTTTAGCAATAAAAATATATGAAGCACTGATACATACCACAATATGAACAACTGTTGAATACATCGCACTGAATTAAAACAGTCATGAAGGCCAGATATATTATACCTTTTATTAGATATCTAGGATAAACTAATCTACAGAGATTATAATGGTTGTCAAGGACTTGGAGAGAGGAGGGTGAGTAACTATGGAATGGCTATGGGGTTTTTTGGAAGGTGATAAAAATTGTAAAATTAGTTTATGGTGATGGTTATTTATACAACATTGCAAATACATACACTAAAAATCATTGAATTGTACACTTTTACATGGGTGAATTTTATAGTATATGAATAAATAAATCTGTTAAGATCAAGTTATAACAAAAAATGTACATGCAAAGATATGTCCTGATTTATTTGTTTCACATATACCATGTGTGAAGAAACACAAGCCAGTTTTAAAAATAAACTTTTTAGAACAGTTTTAGACTGATAGAAAAATTTCAAAGATAATACTTAGAATTTTTATATATCCCACATTTAATTTCCCTTATTAACAGTTGACATCAGTATATTACAATTAATGAACCAATATCGATACACTATTACTAATCAAAAGCTCTATTTTATTCAGATTTTATTTTGATTTTTACCTAATGCTCATTTTTTCCTAGGGTCCTATCTTGGATATCATATTACATTTACTCGTCATGTCTCCAACTCAGCTTGGCTGTGACAGTTTTTCAGACTTCGTTTTTGATGACTTTAACAGTTTTAAGGAGTACAGGTTAGGTATTTCATAGAATGTACCTCTATTGGTATTTGTCGAATGCTTTTCTCATGGATATAGGTTTGGGAGAAGACTTCAGAGATAACGAGTCATTTTGATTACATCAAATCTAGAGTACATACAATCAACATGATTTGTCATTGTTCATTTCGACCTTGATTATCTGGCTGAGGTAGAGTTTATCAGGTTTCTCTACTATAAAGTCGGTCTTTCCCCCTTCTTTCCATAATGTACTGTTTGGTTGGAAGTTGCTATGTGCAGTTCACATTCAAGGACTGGGAAGTTATACTCATCCTCTTTGAGAGCAGAGTATCTACATAAATTATTTGGAATTCTTATGCATGAGTTTTTTCCTCTCCTCTCCCATCTACTTATTTATTCAAACATTTATTGATATCAGAATGAACTTATGTTATTTTATACTTTAGGTTATAATCTAACACCACTGTATTTATTTTACTACCTAGATTGTTCCAGCATTGGCTCAACTTTTAACAAATTTATGACTTACTAATTTTTTTCATAAGAAAAAGAGAACTGACATTCATATTTTCATTTCTCTGAAGTCCTCTTTTATTCTTTGTCCTTAAGAAACTTCTTTGTTTTCTTTAGGGTATTTTACTAGCTTATATCTCTGAGAGTAACAATATAATGAAGTCAAGTCAGTATAACTAAATAAACTAACCAAACAAAAATAACACAGTTGGTGAAATTTTGCAGTTCATTCTAACAGTTCAATATTTTGCAACTCATTTTAATTGTTCAATAACTTTTTCCATAATATTTATGCATCAAACATTTTACAGTTCGATAATTTCTGGGTTCATTGAAAAAGACCTTGTCTGAATGTATGGCATGAAATACGTGTATACTGTAAAATATACAGTGTCAACTTATGTAAATGTTAACCACTTTGTGAGAATGGTATTCATACATTCCTTGTTGACAAATCAAAGCTGGATTTTCTAACAAAGCCCAAAGTATAAAACACAATAAGCTCTAAATGCATTGGACTGAGTTATTTGTTGGTTATTGGTACTATTTTCATAAAAAAAAAGATATCTTTAGTTAAACAACCAACCATTATAATTAATAAATATTTAAAAAAGATATTTCAGGGCAAGTTTCAAAATGTCAACAAAGTCTAATGTCTTTTATCTCTCAACCATAGTTAAATCTAATCATGATGTTATTTATAGCTCCTTGTCATAATATTTCTTTATGACTCACACTGTTTGTTAGCACAGCCTCAAAATTGAAATTAGTCATGATTACTTGTGGTTAAGGCACAGTCAACAGTGCAGTCCAACAGAAATGTAATGTGAGCCACATATGTAATTTAAAATTTTCCAGTAGCCACTTTAAAAAAGCTTTTCAAAACCAGGGAAGTTATTTTAATAGTATATTCCATTTAGCTCAATATATCCAAAATATTATCATTTCAGCATATAACTGATATTTTAAACAATATTAATGAGATTTTATTTTTGTACTGTTTTAAAAAATCTGTTATAAATTTTTTACTCAGAGCCATCTTAATGTAGATTAGGCACATTTCAAGAGTACAGTAGCCACAGTGGCAAACGCACTAGACTCTGCAGGTATAACATTATGGTAATATCCTCCTATTCATGATCTTATTTGATCCTTACAAATCTATTAAAGCAGGTAGGGCAGATGTTATCATTCACATTTTACCAATAATGAAGCTGAGGACCAGAAAATTTTCATGGTTTTTCAAGGTCGTATACTTAGTGTTAGGTAAAGCTAGAATGTAAAATGAAAATCTATTGTTTTCAACTAAGTTGCAGTACTAAGTATTATTAAGGTGTGGTACATTAAAATATGCTTCTCATATCTCCTGCTTCAAGGAGTATAATTGACATGGCTCCAACTATGACCCTCCTGTGTTCACCACTGCATTCATGATGAGGTGATGCTTCATGTGAGCTGCTCCCAGCCAATGACTAAGAATTATTGGCATACTATAAAAACAATTCTTGAGAAATGTAGATTTCCTTCAATAGAGACTTAGGCTTGAAGACTCCCCACTGGCCTGGCTGAACCATTCTTGGAACTGGGCTGCAGTTGAAGACTCTTCTTACCCAATCTCCCTTTCTTCTTTCACAAGTATCAGACCTGGATTGTGGTCTGAAATCTCTCCTCCCCTCCTTCTCCTGTTCCCGATAATTCTAATCCCATCTTGGTATTAGCTTTTCAATATATATGAAGCACATAATGGTACCAGCATACTTGATCACACCTTGAAGGAACTATCAGGTGAATTGGTTTTTGGAAGTAATGGACTTTTCAGACAAAGAATTAATGGTATGAATAAAAATAAAGATAAAATCATATAGCCAAATAACCAAACTATCAAAACATAAACATAGATACACATTTATGACTTGATTTTGAAGAAAAATGATAACTGCATCAGGTTTGAAGTGATCTTTAGAACATTTAATTAAAGACAATGTTTCTTTCCTGCTTTGTGTGGTATTACTTTAAGACAACCTTATAACTGAAAAGTATGAATATTCACATAATTGAATGCTATTTGAAACACACTCTTTAACTACTTTCTATTAATGTGAAAGTTCTATCCTAGGCCCTTTCCCTTCCTCTAATGTATTTACTGAACTATCTCATTTACATTCATAGTTCAAATAATAGTCTACCATACTAACAACGTGCAATTCTAGCTCAGACCTTTCTCCTGAGCTCCAGATCTCTCTCTCTCTCTCTGTCTCTCTTGATACACACACACACACACACACACATATACATGTATATATGTACATGTATACATATACATACATATACACATATACATACATATACACATGTACATGCACATACACATACACATACACATGCACATACACATACATATACATATATATGTACATCTCCAACAGTCTGTTGAACAGTTCCAGGTAAATGTCCCATGATGCCTTAAATGCATTCAAAACTATTCTCATCATTTTCCCTAAAGTTGCTTCTTCTCTACTATTCCTTGTCTTAGATTGGCACTTTCCTCCCTTTTACTCCCTATATTTAATCCATCAGACTTCCTAAATGTTTCTTGAATATATCCCTCTTCCTCTACCCTCCTCTCACAATCCTAGTTGACAGCATATCTCATTGGACTACTTCGATATCTTCCAAATGATCTTCCTGATTTTTTTTTCTTGGAACTTTACCTGGCTACCTCTTTCTCGTCTATCATTCAGGAGTCAGCTTAAATTTTAACTCCTTAGTGAGTGCTTTCTTGACTTAATATATCATGCCAATCATGTCCTATATAATTTCATCATAGTACTCTTCATTACTTGATATTTTGCTGTTTATTTGTATATGTGTTTATTCTATTATAAGTTCCACAGGAGTGGGGACCTTGTCTATTTTTAACACTTTCCTCAACACATAAAAGTGTCTTGCATGTATGATATAATTAACTTTATTGTTGTTCATAAAAAGATCGACTGACTACCAAGTAAATATATGAATGAATGCTTCATACAGCAAAAATTGTTTTTGCTAACAGAGCAATCTTACTCTTGCCATTGGCAGATTTCCTCAGCTACATACTTCTGAGTGTATTTCCAAATTCTGCTAAATAGCAATTTAGATATAGTAGAAACATTCTTGAAAAGATTCATATGTCTGATATTGTATTGGTGATTGTTAGGGCCTTGGGGAAAGAGACAGCGAAAAAAATTAAATTTATCTTTCCCACAGGTTCTCTGAATGTATTGAGACATAGAGTCAGAAGACAGGAGTCTAAAATATTACCTGTACCAATGATAAAGTTGATGTTGAAGCATGTGACATATTTGTGGGCAAATGGGCTTCCTAATACTCACCCTAGAAATAAAATTAGCAGCAGTAACCAACAGTGACAGACTGAGGCAGACTGAGGCAGACTTCCTCCAGCAGAGATAGAGACGGTACTCATAAATTTTAAAGCATGAAGTTGCAGAGCAGGACACTTAGGCGTTTCCTATTTGGACAGCAGTTCTCAAAAGATGTCCCTCTACCCCTCCACGTGATCACAAGCATCATTTCCATCATACAAGGATTTGTTAGCAATGCTAATTCTCAGATCTTTCTCCAGAAGTACTCAATCAGAAACTTTGGGGTGGGGGTTCAGCAACCTGTATCAACAAGCCCTCCAGTGATCCTCACGCATACAGAAGTTCAGAATTGCTGGCTTAGGACTTAGGGGAAAGAAAGATCTCCTTTTATATCTCACCTCATGGTCAAGACCAGGGTTGGTACTAGGGTGAAGCAAGCATGGTGGCTAGGGCACAAAATTTAGAGAAGTAGTTATTCTTATGGTGTTAAAGTACTCCAGTACCTCTGCTTGTTGAAGGAGTACACTCCATTGTCTCATTTAGCAAAGCAATAACTATTTTCAATTTAATTATTAATATATTGATAATATAGAACTTTGCTATATTTTAAAGGTGGTTTTATTGAAATATGTTTAAATTGGCAAATACAAATAACTAGGATTGTGATTGATTTAATCCTTTATGTTGAAATCTTGTTTATAAATGTGGTTTATATATAAAGGAATTAGAAATCAGATTAACTTAGAACTGGGTGGTACCTTTGCCAGACTTTGAGGGCAAAGCATTACCAACAAACAGAATAAGAGCTTGTATAATGACATTTAAGACATGCTGAGAAGGTGACCCTTAAAATATTTGTATCTATCCCACATTGCATGATTTATTTACACTAACTTTCCATTTTAAATTCTTAGAGATTCATCTATTTTTTTAAGGTTTTCTTTTAAAATGTAACACATCTGGAAGGATTACAAGAAGATGTATTATTGATCATTTACCTGTTAGTGTGATTAATTAGATTATTGCTTAATTAGATTATTTTATTTCTGGACCAAAGCAATTACTATAACAAATCTGAGGAAATAAATCAAATATTTATGGAGCTCATTGTGGCAGATGCTATGCTATGAATGGCAATTGTAAAATCAGGAAAGAAAAGTTGTTCCCATTGGTGATGGGCCAATTTGGGGAAGAAAATACAGAATTTAGAGCTTCTAGAAAGCAAAAAGAAGGCATTGAATACCTTTGGGGACAAGAAGAGGGAAGCAGAGAAAGAAGATCTCAATGGTACAATAGGACTGCTTTGAATGAAGCTTAGAGATCCATCATCAGAGGGAATGGTTAAATGAATTGTGATATATCCATACAATGGAATATCATGTAGCCATCAAATATTGAAGTAGTTCTCTACTGATATTCAACAATCCCCATGGAAGTTTTAAGAAGCAAAACATTATATTATCTTTCAATTTGTATGAAAAGGAACTTATATATGTATAAAACATGTCAGGAAATATGTTCAAGAAATTATTAATAACAGCTACTTCTGAAGAGGGAAACTAGATGTCTGTGTAAAAGGGAAACTTAATTTTTACTGTATACCTATTTATTTGTCTTGGATTTTGTACAATGTATATGTGTTACTTATGTCAAAAAATTAATGGGATTTAATATTTAAAAATGTATCCTAGTGAATAGTACTGTATTGTATATCTGTAGTTTGTTAAGAGAGTAGATCTTAAGCATTATCACCAAAAAAAGATAACTATATGAGAGGTGATGGATGTGTTAATTAACTTGGTTGCGGGAATCCTTTCACAATGTGTGTATATATACATATATATCTCAAATGATCATATTGTATACTTTTATTTTTTGTGGAAAAATCAATTTTTCTTTATGAGCTAAGCAGAAATAAGCATGAACCTTTTAAGTACACAAACGTAATGGAATCATAAAGGCCAAATATCAGAGGCATAAATCCAAGGCACTCTTCGAAAATATCAAGAACATGCCTTTTTTCATTTGTTCGATAAGTGTTTAATGGATGTTTACTATATGCAAAATCCTTCACTAAATATATTCAAGGCATATAAGAAACCATTTCTCTCTCTCCAGAATCATATGTTTTTGTTTTGTTTTGTTTTTTATAGAGGCAAGACAAAACCAAACACCTGTAACAATTAAAAGAATTGTATATATACACTTTAAATATATTATAAATTCATTTGTCCTTTATACCTCAATAAAGCTGAAAAAAAAAATGTATCCCAGATGGGCTGTGTTGTTTTAAGTAGGAAGAAGATATTATTGACTTTCTGTGAATGAGTCTGTATCTCAGCTATTTGTTCCATTAGTGAAGTTGCATTTGAATAGAAGGGTGAGCTTTTTATCACATTTGTCATCCCACTGATCAGTAGGATCAATTTAGCAAACACATCTCCCTCAGTCTTCTCTGCTCCCAAAGTTGCTTTCAGCCAAAGAGGATGATTTTTCCAGAGAACTATCAAAGATATCAAATAGTTGTGCTCCTGTTCTAGAATTTTCAAACAAGTTGGCATGGTCCATATGGAGAAGGTGGTATTTATCCATCTTTATCTCAATAGAAAGGCAGTTATGGAATGTATAATCAATATTAGGTCAAAATAAAATATAAGAGTACAAAAAGTATGGTGCAGGTGAATAAATTATCAGTGTCATAAAAAGGTAACCAAAGCCATCATGTACTGTATGAAAAACAGGAATGCTTTCAGTGATTCAGGGAGATATTGAAACTCAATGGAGAATATATCTCTCTGTTCTTGAGTGTGCTACACTTGGTCTCTCAGGTGCGATGCAATACCATTTTCCAAGATGCAAGGGCTTTTATTTGGAAAGATTCTGGAATTACAGACCTAACAAGATAGTGTTATTACAATAGAGTCAGAGGATGAAAAAAGGTAATCATTGGTGTAACGCAGAAGCCCCAGGCCTGGAACTTGCACCTGGGTTTGGATATTCCAGAAGAACCACCAAGACGACCAGAGGGGTGAGAAATGCCATTTATTACTCACAAGGCAGGGAAGCTTCAGCAGTGGCTGGTCAAAGCTGAAGGAATAAAGCTGTTGACCAAGAGCAAGCAGAGTTTTTTTGTGTCCACAAGCAGAGGGAGGGGTTATATCATTGGGGGAGCAGCAGCCTTCTCAGACGGATAGGAACAAGATGTGCTGCTTGGTTATAGGAGCAGATAAAGTCCATGGGAGCAACAGAAAATATCCTTGGGACTAAGCACTGCTGAAAGCTCTCTGTGTACTGCCTTCCTTGCCTGCTGGCTGGGCAGCTATCAGTCTTTTGAGTATCTGGAGGGGCTATGTTCTGAGTTAACTCTGCATTTGGCTTTTATGGTTTTTTTTTTTTATTAAATTTATTAGGGTGACACTAGTTAATAAATTTATATAGGTTTCAAGTGTATGTCATAATAT
>NW_006437739.1:1204763-1212575 GCF_000325575.1 Pteropus alecto
TAAACCTTTGAAACTCAGGGCAGATACAAATTGTTTGAAATAAGATTTGAGGGTTTTGGAAGCCTAGAACTCAGGGCGTAGAGTTTATGTCATACACAATAGTTTCAGAAGACTGCATGATAAGTTAGAGCTATCTTGTCTTACTTTATAGGAGTTAAGGAGTCCCTTGGCTGGGAGAAGACAAGATTCAGAGAAGGAAAGAAGGAAGTTAGAAACTGGTAGGTGTCTGAGAAGGAGTCCTGTGTCTTGAACCCTGGTCCAACTCTCGAAGAGTAGGGGTAATAAGATGTTCACATGGGTTTGGGTGCCATTTTTCCAAGAATTTCATCATGCTCTGGCATGACGCAGGAGGCATAGAATGTAACTGATTACCTAGTCCACCTTGGCAGAGATGAGACATCAGACTGACAGAATTATCCTGCACCTAGAATAGTGCAGAAGTAGTAGAGTGGAAATGCCTTGTGATGTGTTTTGGCAGAGAGGCCCAGAGAGAGTCTCATAGCATAGCTTGTACCCACCTGACACAGAAGCAAAAAAAAAAAAAAAAAAATTGGGGGGTGCATCCCAGAGGGCTGCAAAAGTTACCTGAGGAAAATCCAGACCTAAAGAGACCTTGTCATAAGAAGTAAAAAGAAAATCATCATGATCTGTGAGAACCGATAACCAAGGATGAGAGAAAACAGTATACATCTCAGTGGACAGAGCATAGACAGGTGATAATTACTCAAACCATATTTTCTCCACTCTGTGCCTTGGCCTGCTAAGATTTAGCAATGACTTTAGGAAAGAGTTGGAAAGTGATGCCAGTATGAATATATAACTGGTGAATTTACTCTGACCCAGGGTCCAGCTTTGCAAGGCCAGAAACTCAGTATTGATATTGCCTCAAAGATAACTAGGATCTTGAGGAATAGTTCATATTCTCCAAATTCTCTCTCTCTCTCTCTCTCTCTCTCTCTCACACACACACACACAGACACACACACACACACACACACACAATGAGTCTAAAATACAAAACAGAATATTGACTTACTAATTGACTCTCAAAATATAACTGTTGCATGGGCTAGAATACTTAAATTCAGTCAGTGCATTCTCTTCTCTATAGAAAAGTTCACATGGGATTATAATCAGATTATAATCAGAAAATGACTACATAATCCTGGGAATAGAGCAAGGGGAATGAGCTATATGGTTTTCATAGCTATTTTCATCCAGCTGGGATAGTAATGCACCCATCTTTACTAAAAGGGTAGATCTACTTGAGCAAACATTTATGTCAGTTCACTGGCAACTTTTCTTCTGGATTGTGCCTCTATAATACCAATATTTATATACCAATATATACTTTTCCAATATTACTATTTAAAATTGACCACTCCCCTCCATTATCAGAATCTTTAGTTTTGTTAGTACCACTGATTAGGCTGCAGTGTAATACTGGCTTCCACCTTTTGGGCTGGAAGATACTCTTTCTTTTGTGATATTTGCATATATCTGAGCTTATCTGTGCGGGATGCCTTTATTAATGTAACTCATAATTAGGGGCCTCCTAAGACCACTCGCATTGCGGTATCTATGGTGGTTTATATATCAGAATACATACATTTAAAATATATTAGTATATGTTTCAACAAGGACTTGCTATATGCCTGGCACTATGCTCAGCATTTCCATACGTATTTTCTCACACCAACCTATGCAGCAGGCAGTTATTTATCCCCTTATTTAGATGAGGAAATGGAAAGAAAATGAGTTAAGAAACTTCCTCAAGGTGGCACAGCTAGTAAATTTAAGTCCTAGAATTCTAACTCAGGTCTTTCTGGCTCCAAGCATTGAAATGTCACTCCTCTTTTAATTCTTACACACACACACACACACACACACACACACACACACACACACACACACACACACACACACACACACATTTTAGCACAAAGCTAATTACATAACTTTTGATTCAGGAGTCTTCCTCTAACAATTTCTCTAAAGGAATTGATACAAGATAGAGAGAAAAACTTACTTAGGAGGATATTAAACTTACTTAGGAGGATATTTAGTACAATGTAGTTTTTGATAGTGAAAAATGAAAACAAATTAATGTACAACAATGAGAAGTTTAAATAAATTTTGATACTTTCATGCAATGAAGTAGTATATAACAAAAGTAATAATATAATTTTATATTTATTGACATGAGGTGTTCACATTTTTGTATTAAGTGAAAAAATCAAATTGAAATCAGAATATGGAGCTAAATTTTATTTTTATTAATAGGTTTATATATAAGTTGAATAAAGCCAGAATGCTATGCATCTATGGGTTTTGTAATCATGTGTCATTCTTATTTTTTATCTCCCAGCCTACCTGAAATTTATAACTTTCAATAGTAAAATGTAGTTCTTATGATATAAAAAGAAAAACACTTGAGAATATTCAGATATATTACAATTTATATTAATAAACAAAAGCATTTTTTTATTTTGATACAATAGAATCTTCGAGTATACAGAGCCACAAGCCTTTAACTTTCATAGTTCTTCCATTAACATTTCTTAACCTTTTTCTGAGCATGCTTTCTCCATCAATTACATGAACAGAGCGAGCTCAAATTAGATGGGGAAGTGGGTTTAGTTTAACCTCCAGCAACTTCTTTCCCATGCTTTCCTCTTTCCTTTCAAGGTTCCCAGACTTTCACACTATTGTGTTTCATTTGTAAAAGGAAAGGATGATGATATTAATGAATACAATAATTACAATAACAATCAAAGCAAAATTATCATTTCATTTAGTATGTACACTATATTAAGCAATTCTACATGCCTACAAATCTCAAATAAATACTTGGTAATGCCATGCAATCC
This sequence comes from Pteropus alecto, assembly GCF_000325575.1. Lineage (NCBI taxonomy): Eukaryota > Metazoa > Chordata > Mammalia > Chiroptera > Pteropodidae > Pteropus > Pteropus alecto. Next base: position 1,207,634 of record NW_006437739.1, read on the forward strand.
TACCATGTTGTCCTGATCAACTTGCTGCCCTGCTTTTTACAATGATACCCTTCTCTATTCTTTTCAGAATTATGTATCACTCTCCAACTCCTTCTAGATCCTTGGCAGATAGCATCAGCTCATACTTCACATGGAAAATTGAAGCTATCAGATGAAAATTTCATCAGCTCACTGCCGCCAAACCAACAAAACTACCTATATATGTACTCATCATCTCTTTTTTTTCCCCTTATTTCATCACCTAAGTATCTTTTCGCCTATATTTAAATCCACTTCCTCCACTGATGATTTGGGTTTGACCCCTTCTGCCCTTCTCAGGAACTGCACTCCACTATCCCTTCTCTCTTTTGTATTGATACTTCCAATAGTTACTTGAAACATGTTCAAGTCTCACAGATAAACTTTCCTTCAATCAAAAATACTTCTCTAGCCTTACTAATCTTCCCCGCTTCTGAGCCTCTTTAAAATAGTCATGGGAATGTAAACTATAGCAAAGGAATAAAGTCAATAATATTGTAATAACTACATACAGTGTCAAATGGGTATTAGATTTATTGGAGTGATCATTTTGTAAGTTATATAAATGTCTAATCACTATGTTGTATACCTGAAACTAATAGAATGTTGTATGTCAACTGTAATTGAAAAAGAAAAAATGTTAAAAATATATTAAGCACTTTAGCTATGTAATTTGGACCCATACAGTTCATTCAGATAGGTCTTATCATTGCTATTTTACAATTAAGAAAACTGAGTTTCAAAAGTTTACCCCGAGTACTACAAAGGTGGAGAGCAGCAAAAAATGAGATTCAAATCTAGTTTTGTTAGAAGCCAAAATTCCATGATGGTAACAATTTTTCTACAGTGACTTTATTGGACTATCAAAGGCCTTGGGATGTCTACTTTTTATTAAAGCATGAAAGGACGTCACTTCTCTCTCCAGATCACCTCACTAGATGTAGAACTGCCTACATCTTTCATTATTTCAATCACTACAGGGAATTTAGTTTCCCAGAGGTCATCTATCAGCCACTTACCTCTTCCTTCCATCCCACTCTCTACATCTCCTAGACTGTACCATTCTCACACCCCTTCCTCACACTGAATCCATTCACTATATTCTCTGGCAACTCACAATCTATCATTTTAATTATTTTATTTTGTAATTTTTAATTAAAAATTTTAGCCCTCGAAATTTTATTTCTTATTTTTTTTATTATGGTAAAATATACATAACATAAAAGTTACCATTTTAACCATTTTTAAGAGTATAATTCAGTGGCATTAAGTACATTCACACTGTTGTGCAAACATTACTACTACTCATCTCCAGAACTTTTTCATCTTCTCAACCTGAAATTCTGTATCCAGTAAGTCACCTTTTCCCCTTCCTTAGTCTCTGGTAACCTGTAATCTACATTCTGTCTCTATGAATTTGACTATTCTAGGTACTCCTTATGAATAGAATTATAAAATATTTGACCGAGTGTTTTTGGCTTATTTCACCTATAATGTTTTCAATATTTATCCTTGTTATAACATGTATCAGAATTTTCTTCCATTTTAAGCCAGAATGTTATTCCATTTTATGTATATGTCTCACTTTGTTTATTCATCTGTGATGTACATTTAGGTTATATCCATGTTTTGGCTATGGTGACTAATGATGCTATTAACATTTGTGTACAAATGTCTTCTCAAGTACCTGCTTTAAAATTTTTGAATATATATCTAGAAGTGCAATTGCTGGATAATATGCTAATTCTTCTGGGTTTAACTCCTTTAAGAAACTTCCATACTGTTTCCCACAGTGACTGCACCATTTTGCATCCCTGCAGAAATGTACAATGTTCCAGTTTATCCACATCCTCAAAAATACTTGGGGTGTGTGTGTGTGTGTGTGTGTGTGTGTGTGTTTGGTAGTAGCCATCCTAATGGGCAGGATGTGGTATCTCATTGTGGCTTCGATTTGCATTTCCTTAATGGTTTGTGATGTTGAACATTTTTTCATGAGATTACTGGTGATCCGTATATCTTATATAGAAAAATATCTATTCAAGGCTTTTGTACACTTTAAATGGGTTATTTGTTTCTTTGTCGTTGTTGAGTTGTAGACATTATTTATATATTCTGAATATTAAATTCTTATTAGATATATGATTTACAAATATGTTTCTTCCATTCTGCGGGTTGCCTTTTCACTCTCTTGATAGTGTCCTTTGATACACAAGAGACTGAAATTTTGATGAAGTTCAATTTATTCATTTTTAAAATACCTGTGCTTTTGATGTCATATCCAAAAAATCACTGCCAAATTCAATACATGAAGATTTTATCCTATACTATCTTCTGAGTTTTACGATTTTAGAAATTATGTTTAGGTCTTCCATCTATTTTGAATAAATTTTTGTATATGCTGTAAGTGTCTAATTTCATACTTTTGCTTTCAGATATCCAGTATTCTAAGAACCATTTCTTGAGAACATTAACCTTTCCTTCATTGAATGATATTGGCACCTTGTTGAAAATTATATGAACATATAAGCAAAGGCTTATTTTTTCAATCCTTTATTCTATTCCTTTGGTCTATATGTCTGTCTTTAAGCAAGTATCACATTATTTTGATTGCTTTTATTTTGTAATATGTTTTGAAATCACGAAGTGTGTCTTCCAACTTTGTTCTTCTTGTTCAAGATTCTTATGGCTATTCGGAGTTTTTTGAAATTTCACATTAATTTTTGGATGAGTTTTCTACTTTGAAAAAAAGCACTGTTAGGATTTTGATAGGGAGTACACTGAACCTGTGGCTTGCTTTCAGTAGCATTGTCGTTGTAACAATAATAAGTCATCATATTCATGAATATAGAATGTTTTTTCATTTATTTCTGTTCTCTTTAATTTTTTCAGCAACATTTTATAGTTTTCAATGAACAAGACTTGCATCTTATATTAATCAGGGTTTTCCAAAGAAACAGAATCAATCAGGTATATAACACGTGTGTGTGTGTGTGTGTGTGTGTGTGTGTGTGTGTGTATGGGGGGTTTATATGGAATTCGCTCATGCAGTTATAGAGGCTGGTGAATTGAAAATCTGCAGTATGAGTTGGCAGGTTGGAAATCTAGAAGAATTTAGAGTTCATTTCCAGTCCCAAGGCCAACAGAGACCTAGGAGAGCCAATAGTACAGAGGAAGTCTGAAGACAATCTAAATTAGAATTCTGTCAACACAAAGTGATGTCAGAAACAAGGCAGAGTGAGAGAGATCTCCAGATCTCTCCCCTTGAAACAACAATAAGCTGAACATCTAAAACTCAACAAAAAAACACCCAACCTGAACATCAGCAAATCTGAGCATGGGACCTGTGCATAAGAGCTACCACAGGTCAGAACCCCAGGAATTGGAGAGTAGACTGGGAAAAACATAGAAGCTGCCTTTTACAACCAGAATTCCCTGCAGGAGGAGCTAGAGGGGAGAAGTTGTGGCAGGTTCCCTGAACGGCCCTGCCTGAGAGAACTGTGAGCTTCACGCAACTGACAGCAGTACCTAGGCATCAGGGTAGAAAGCAAAGAAGTGGGAATGGCAGAGAAGTGGGGGTGGCACAACAGATGATTATTACCAGCTACAGATGCAAAACACGAGTCTGAGCCTCAGCCCACATCCCCCAATCCAGAGGGCACCTCCCCCCATATCCTCCAAAACTGAACACCGCGGAGACCCAGGAGAATCTGAGCAAATGCTATTGAAATTGTTGCTAACACTGACAGGGACTGAGACTGAGGGTAATGAGCATGACTGAATATATATAAGAAAAAAGGCATTATTAGGGCTATATATAAAGCAGGGATCCAAGAGGTTTAGACACCATCTACTGGAAACCAAAAGAAAAATGCCTATTTTGCAACAGGCTAAAGAGAGGCCTTTATATAATAAATCTTACTGGGGAAAAAAAAAAAAAAGCAGAATACACTTACATTAATGCCAAGGCAGAGAAATAGTCCATTAAACACTATGAACACACAAGGTGACAAGGCAGCACGGAAAGAAAGAGAATAATCGCCAGAAAATAAGCTTAAAGACATAGAAATATATGACTTAAATGACAGAGTTCAGGATAATATTTCTGAAAAAATTCAATGAGATCCAAAACGATTCATATCAACAATTTCAAGAATTGAAAAAATGACTATATCAGCAAAATGAGTTCTTTAGCAAGGAGATGAAACCCTCAAAAAGAACGGAATAGAACTTCTGGAGATGAAGAATACATTGAAAGAGATGAAAAATGAAATAGCTAGCTTGGGAAATAGAGTCGACCAAATGGAGGAAAGAATCAGTAATATTGAAGACAGAGATTTAGAAATAAATCAGAAGGAAGAATAGAGAACCCAAAGAATGAAAAATAATTAAAGAGAAATACAAGAACCAGCTGACACCATCAGGAGACGAAACATAAGAATAATGGACATTCTCAAAGGGGAGGGAAAGGAAAAGGGATTAGAGAGATTTTCAGACAAATATTGACAAGAATTTCCCAAGTCTAAGGAATGAGCTGGTGATTGGAATTCAAGAAATCAACAGAACAACCAATTACATCAATCCAAAAAGGTTTCCTCCAAGTTACATTGTATTAATATTATCAAAAATTAATGAAAAAGAAAGAATTCTCAGAGAAGCCAGAGAAAGGAAGATGGTAAATTATAAAGGAAAATTCGTAAGATTATTGTCAGACTTCTCAGAGCAAACTTTGCAAGCCAGAAAGAAATGGAATCAAACATTCAAATTATTAAGTAAAAGGAACTACCAGTCAAGAATAATGTATCCAGCAAAGCTCTCCTTTACATATGAAAGAGAAATAAAAACCTTTCCAGACATACAAAAATTGAGAGAATTCTCCACTATGAGGCCTGCTCTACAGAAAATACTGAAAGGGGTCAGCTCACCT
>NW_006437739.1:1212948-1243391 GCF_000325575.1 Pteropus alecto
ATGAAGCATATAACACAAAACGAGAAGGATCAGAGGGAAAATCCACAACTCCCCCCACCCCTAAAAAAGACACACAGAACAAAAAAGCAATGGAAACACAAGCTACCAAAAAGCAAAACATAGAACAGTAATAAGAAACCTTCATATTTCAATAATCACTCTAAATGTAAATGGACTGAACTCACCAATAAAGAGGCACAGTGTTGCAGATTGGATCAAAAAACAAAACCTAACCATATGCTACCTCCAGGAGACATATCTCAATTCCAGAGACAAATATAGACACAAAGTGAAAAGGTGGATAATGATATTTCAAGCAAAAGGCATTCAGAGAAAAGCCGGAGTAGCGGTACTAAAATTGGACGAAATAGACTTCAAAATAAAATAGTTAAAGAAAGATACTGAGAGACCTGTCATAATGATAAAGGGAATCATGCACCAAGAAGATGTAACACTTATTAATATCTATGCTCCCAAACAGGGAGCCCCAAAATATATAATCAATTACTAATAGAACTAAAGAGAGAAACAGGCCAAAATACTATCATAGCTGAGGACTTAATACTCCACTGTCGGATATGAACAGATCATCCAAACAGAAAATCAATAAGGAAATAACATCCTTAAATGACACATTAGACCAATTGGACATAATTGACGTTTACAGAGACTTCCATCCCCAAACAGCTGTTTATACATTCTTCTCTACTAAACATGATATATTATCAAGGATTGACCACATACTAGAACACAGACATAGTCTCAACAAATATAAAGTGTTGAAATGATACCAACTTTATTCTCTGATCATAATGCTTTGAAGCTGGAGATCAACTGTAAAAAGAAAGTGGAAAGAACCACAAACACATGGATATTAAACAATATGCTACTGAAGAACGACTGAGTCGGAGAAGAAATAAAAAGAAAAATCAAGAGATACATGGTGATGACAAACACCACAGAAATACAAAAGATCGTATGAGAATACCATAACAAAGTATATAACACCAAATTTAATAATCTAGAAGAAATGGAAAAGTATTAGAAAGTTACAACCTTCCTAGACTGAATCAAGAACTGGAAAACCTAAATACACTAATAAGCAGTACAGAAATTGAAACAAGCCTCAAAAACCTACCAAAAAGTAAAAGTCCAGGACCAGACGCTTCACCAGTGAATTCTACCAAACATTCTCCTCAAACTCTTCCAGAAAATTAAATAGAAGGCAATACTTCCTAACTCATTTCATGAGGCCAATATTACCCTGATATCAAAACCTGGTAAAGATAACACAAATAAAGAAAACTACAGAGCAATATCTCATGAACACAGAGGCAAAAATCCTAAATAAGAGACTTGTGAACCAAATGCAGCAATATATTAAAAAGATTATACACCACGATCAAGTGGGCTTCATCTCAGGGGCACATGGATGGTTCAACATACACAAATCATTCAATGTGATACACCACAGAAACAAATTAAAAAATAAGAATCTTATGATCATATCAATAGATGCATAAAAAGCCTTCGACAATACACAGCATCCATGTATGATTAAAACACTTAACAAAATCGGTATAGGAGGAAAGTACCTTAATATAATAAAGGCCATATATGACAAACCCTCAGCCAACATTATACTTAATGGTGAAAAATTAAAAACCTTCCTTGTTTGGGAACAAGACATGGCTGTCCAGTATCATCACTATTATTCAATATAACATTGGAGGTCCTAGCAAGTGCAATCAGATAAGAGAAAGATATAAAAGGCATCCAATTAGGAAATGAAGAAGACTAATTGTCACTATTTGCGGGTGACATGATTCTCTATATAGAAAACCCTAAAAACTCCACAAAAAAACTGCTAGAAACAATAAGAAATACAGTAAAGTTTTTGGATACAAAAATCAGTGTTCACATATCCATAGCATTCCTATACTCTGATAACGAAGCATCAGAAAAAGAAGTGAAAAAAAATGATTTATTTTGCAATTACAACAAAATATATATATAAAATATCTAGGAATAAATCTAACAAAACATGTGAAAGACCTATATAATGAATACTATAAGACCCTATAAAAAGAAATTGAAGAAGATACAAAGAAATGGAAAGATATTCTGTGTTCTTGGATTGGAAGAATCAATATAGCTAAAATGAGCATATGACCTAAAGCATTATACAGATTTAATGCAATCCCCATCAAAATCCCATCAGCATTTTTTTAAAAATATAGAACAAAAAAGTGTTAGATTTGTATGGAAGCACGTAAGATCTCGAATCGCCAACACATCCTGAGAACAAGAACGATGCTTGAGGCATCAGTCTGCCCAACTTCAAATTATACTACAAAGTGACAGTAATCAAAACGGAATGGTATTGGCAGAAAATCAGACACAAGAACCAGTAGAACAGAATAGAGAGTCCAGAAATAAACCTATGTTTATATACGTAAATAAGTTTTGACAAAAATGCCAAAAACATACAGTGGAGAAAGGAAAATTTCTTCAATAAGTGGGGCTGGGAAAACTGGAAAGCCACCTGCAAAAGAATGAAACTAGACTGTTGTCTATCATCATACACCAAAATTAACTCAAAATGGATTAAGGACCTGAATATAAGACCTGAAACAATAAAATGCATAGAAGAAAACAAAGGAACTAATCTCATGGATCTTGGACTTAAAGAGGATTTTATGAATTTAACCTCAAAGGCAAGGGAAGTAAAAGCTAAAATAAATGAATGCGACTACATCAAACTTAAAAGCTTCCACACAGCAAAAGAAACCATCAACAAGGTAAGAGACAACCATCCAAATGTTAAAATATATTTGCAAGCAACGCCTCCAATAAGGGCCTAATATAAAAAATATACAAAGAACTCATACAACTCAATAACAATAAAAAATCAAATCCAATTAAAAACTGGGCAGAGGGCTTGAACAGACACTTCTCCCTAGAAGACATACAAATGGCCAAAAAATATATGAAAAGATGCTCAATATCCTAGCTATTAGGGAAATGCAAATCAAAACCACAATGATATACCATCTCACACCTGTTAGAATAGCTATAATCAACAAGACAAGTAATAACAAATGTTGGAGAGAATGAGGAGAAATGGAACCGTCATGCACTGCTGGTGAGACTGAAAATTGGTACAGCCACTATGGAAAACAGTATGAAGTTTCCTCAAAAACTAAGAATTGGTCTACCATATGATCCCACAATCCCTCTACTGGGTATTTACCCCAAAGACTTGAAAACTCATATCTGAAAAAAGAGTTACACACCAATGCTCATAGTAGCGTTATTCACAGTGGCCTGGAAATGGAAGCAACTGAAGTTTCCTATGATAGATGATTGGCTAAAGAAGTTGTGGTATTATATACAATGGCATATTACTCAACCATAAGAAGAGATGAAATACTGCCATTTGCTATAATAGGGATGGACCTTGAGATAATCATTCTAAGCAGAATACGCCAGAAATAAAAAGTTGAAAACCATATAATATCACTTATATGTGGGATATAAACCTAAAAGCAACAAACAAACAAACAGGGCAATAGACTAGTGCTTACCAGAGGGTTGTGGAGTGTGGAGGCGGGAGGTATATGGGTTAAAAAGGCTCAAATATGTGGAGACAGAAAGAAATCTAACTATGGGATGTGAACACAGAATGCAATATATATATGCCTTACTATTCAATTGTACACCTGAAGCTTATTGCATTTCGTTAACAAATGTCACCATGAAAATAATTAATTAGTTAATTAATTAATAAAGAAAAGAATTCTGTCATATCTTGGGAGCCTATACAGCTACACACACACACACACACACACACACACATATAACCTTCAACTGAATATCAATCTCATCCAGGATAGCCATCAAGATGGTGGAGTAGGGAAATGCTGTGCTTGCCTACACACACGAACACATCAAAATTACAATTAAACTACAGACTATCCGTCATTAAGTATTGCCTGAACTCTAGCTGAACAGAAGTCCTTCAACTAAGGGCATACAGAAGAAGCCACCTCAAGACTGTTAGGAGGGACACAGATGCAAAACGATTTGGTACCAAATGCACATGTCGTGATTAAAAATTGGGAGGGATACTCGGCTGGGTAGGTATCCCTGGAGGAGAGGGGTCCCAGCTTTACAGTAGGTTCCCCAGCCTAGGGTTCTAGTGCTGGAAGGAGAAGTCCCCACAACTTCTAGCTGTAAAAACCAGCTGAGATTACAGCTGAGTGAGAAAGAGGGCAGCTGGAGTTCCAGATATTCCTACTAAAGGGCCCACGAAAAGATTTACTTGCTGACATATTCATTTGCTCTGAGCTGCAGCACTGGGGCAGTAGATTGAAAGGCACCAGGAACATACAGGTGGCCACCATATCTTAGTCTCCACCAACCTGGCTAACATTGGTTGCCTGCTCCAGTGATTCCCTGAGAGACCCCGCCTCACTCAATTTGGAGGCCCACCCAAGCCGCTTCCAGTTACTTTTCCAAACAAACGACCTGTCTTGCCTCATGCTGCAGGCTTTCCTAAAATCTCTCAAAAGTTCACAAACTTATACAAGCAGCATCTGGCCTTTGTGTGTCTATTACCTTTTGCTAAACAGCCCCAAGCCTCACACTAACAGCAGCTGGCCTCAGTTCTCAGCTTGATCTCTTGAGGCACATTCAAGCCCAGAATGGATGGCAGCCATCTGCAGACTTTTTGGTGACTCTTGCCAAGTGGCCCTGGACAGGGCACAGGCAGCAGCTGAATTTGGCCTGTGGTGGAGCCACTCCCAGGAGGTCCTGGGGGCCTGCACACACAATAGTTAGCTTCAGACAGAGCTGGAACACCACCTGGGGCTGCATCCAAGGGCAACACACCCAAAGGGCAGAGTATGCAGGTACTAGAGCCCTACAAGAGAAAATCCTGCTCCATAGGGACATCACCTGCACAACAACTCCTCCACTATAGTCCCCAGCCAGTCCTCACAACCAATCAGCCAGAGGGTAAATATTTCCCATTGATATACAAACTGCAGCCAAAGCTCAACTACAACAGGAAGACACACACAACCCATACAAGAAACACATCTGGAGCATCCGGTTCAGGTGACCAGGAAGAGTGCATCACTAGGCACTGTAAGACACCTATTACATAAGGCCACTAAGACTGGGAGACATTGCAGTTCTACCTAATACATAAAAACAAACAGAAGGAGGCACCAAAATGGGGAGATAAAGACACATGTTCCACATGAAAGAATAGAACAAAGCTCCAGAAAAAAAAAAAGAAGAAGAAGAAGAAAGAAAACTAAACAAAATGTAGACAAGCAATCAACCAAATGCAGAGTTCAAAACACTGGTTATAAGGATGCTCAATAATCTCAGTGAGAACTTCAACAAAAAGATAGAAACATAAAAATGGAGATAAAAAATACTGATGGAAAATTTCCTTAACCTGATGAAGGAAATAGATATACAAGCTCAGGAAGAGCAGATAGTCCCAAGCAAGACAAACCTAAAAAGGCTCACACTAAGACACATCATAATTAAAATGCCAAAGTTCATAAACAAAGAGAATCTTAAAGCAGTAAGAGAAAAGCAGTTAGTTCCTTCTAAGGGAGTTCCCATAAGACAGTCAGCTGATTTCCTAACAGAAACTTTGCATGCCAGAAGGGATTGGCTCACAATATTCAAAGGGATGAAAAGCAAGGACTTACAACCAAGATTACTCTACCCATCAAAACTATCACTTAGATTCAAAGGACAGATAGAGAGCTTCCCAGACAAGAAAAAGCTAAAGGAGCTTATCACCAGCAATCAGTATTATAAGAAATGTTAAAAGAATTTCTTTAAGAAGGGAAAAATGATCAAAATATGAATAAAATGACAATAACTACATATCTATCAATAATTACTTTAAATGTAAATGGATTAATTGATCCGATCTAATGATACAGTGGCTGAATAGGTAAGAAAGCAAGACCCTTACTTATGCTGCCTACAAAAGACTTACTTCAGATCAAAAGACACACACAGACTGAAAGTAAAGGGATAGAAAGGATATTTCATGAAAATAGAATCAAACAAACAAAAAGCTGGGGTAGCAATACTTATACCAGACAAAATAGACTTTAAAACAAAGGCTATAAGAAGAGATAAGGAATGACCCAGTAATCTCACTTCTGGATGTTTATCCAGAGAAACTCAAAACACTACTTTGAAGGGAAATGTGAATTCATAGCTTCATTGCAGCATTATTTACAATAGCCAAGATATGGAAGCAACCTGGGTATCCATCAATAGATGAATAGATAAAGAAAAGGAGGTACATATATTCAATGGAACATTACTCAGTCATAAAAAAATAATGAAATCTTGCCATCTGTAACAACATGGATAGACCTAGAGAGTATTGTGCTGAGTGGAGTAAGTCAGACAGAGAAAGACAAATGTCATATGATTTCACTTACATGTGTAATCTAAAGCAAAATAAATGAACAAAATAGAAAAAACTCATAAATGCAGAGAATGTTTTGATGGTTGCCAGATTGGAGGGAGTTGGGAGGGCTGGTTGAAAAAGGGGAAGGGATTAAGAAATACAAACAGGTAGTTAAAAAATAGTTGTGGTGATGTAAACTACAGCTGAAAGAATATAGACAATAATATTGCAATGATTATGTATGATGTCAGATGGGCACTAGATTTATTGGGGTGATCACTTCCTAAGCTATATCAGTGTCTAATAACTATCTCCTACGTGCCAACTGCATTGAAAAATTTTAAAAATATTAGTAAATAAATATTAATGTTATCCAAAAACAAGCTCCAAGTTGATACAGAAAATTAAACATCATAAACATCCTTGGTAAAGTTTATTCCTAAGTATTATATTCTTTTTATTTAATATTCCAAATGGAATCATTTTCTAATTTTCTTTTTGTATTGTTCATTGTTAGTGTATAGAAATGCAACTGATTTTTGTTTGTTGATTTTGTATCCTGAAAATTAGCTAAATTTATTTATTAGCTCTAACAGTTGTGTGTGTGTGTGTGTGTGTGTGTGTGTGTGTGTGTGTGTAATTTTTAGAGTTTGATCCATATAATATCAGGTCATCTGTGAACTAAGATTATTTTATGTCTACCTTTCCAACTAGTATGCCCTTTATTTCTTTATCTTGGCTAATTACTCTGGTTAGAACTTCTAATATGTTGAAATAAGTGGTGAAAGCATGCATTCTTGTCTTTTTCATGATCATGGGGGAACAGCTTTCAGTCTTTCACCATTGAGTATGATGTTAGCTGTGAGTTTTTTATATGGACTTTATTATATTGAAAAAGATTCCTTTTATTCATAGGTTGTTGAGTGTTTTCATCATGAAAAAGAGTTAACTTTCATCAACTGCTTTTTTGTGTCAGTTGTTCATGTGTTTTTTTCTTCATTCTGTTCATGTACTACTGTATTACATTATTTTTTACATGATGAGCCATTCTCATTACAGGAATAAATCCTACTTGGTAACCATGTATAATGCTGCTTAATTTGATTTGCTAGTATTTTGTTGAGGATTTTTACATTAATATTCATAAGAGATACTATTCTGTAGTTTTCATGTAGTGTATTGATTTGGCTTTGGTATGAAGGTAATACTGGCTTCATAGAACCAGTTGGGAAGTGTTCCCTCCTCTTTAATTTTTTTGGAAAAGTTTGAGAAAGAGTGGTGTTAATTCTTTAAATTTTGGGTAGAGTTCACTTCTGAATCCGATTCAGGGTTTTCCTTAGTTGAGAGGTTTGTTATTACTGATTTTACTCTCCTTTCTATTTATAAGTCTATTCATATTTTTTACTTTTGATTCAGTTTTGGTAGGTTGTGTGTTTCTAGAATTTTTTTTTCATTTCATCTATATTATCCAATTTACTGGTGTGTCATTATTTTTAGTACTCTTATAATCCTCTTTATTCTGTAAAATTGGTAGTAATATCTCAACTTTCGTATCTGATTTTAGTAATTTGTCTTTTCATTTTTTCTTTAAAATCTATCTAAAGTTTTGCCAATTTTTTTATTTTTTGAAGGATATTGAAGATATATATATATTTTTTCATTTGTTTTATATTGTTCAAATCCTCTGCTTCCTTATTGATATTTTGTTGTTGAATTTATTGGATTTTTATAATCATATTTTTCATCAAATTTTGGAAGTTTTCAGTCATTATTTCTTCAAGTAATTTTTCTGCCCCTTCCTTTCTTGTTTCCTTCTGGTACTCCCATAGTGCATATGTTTGTCCATTACTGGAATCCCATCAGTCCCTTAGGCTTAGATCACTTTTCTTCATTCTTTTTCCTTTCTGTTCCTTAGATTCTCTTCCAGTCTTATCTTCAAATTCGCTGATTCTTTCTTCTGTCTCAAGTGTGCTTTTGAACTCCTTTAGTAATAATTTCTATCTCTTTGATATTTTCATTGTGTTCATATATCATATTTCTAATTTCCTTTGTTTGTGTTTTCTTTTAGCTCTATGACCATATTTAAAAGTTTTTAAAATGTCTGTCTATTCCTCCTTCAGAGATACTTTCTGATTTTTATTTTACCTTTAAATGGGCCTTAGATGTTCTATTGTATGTCTCTATCCATAATCACTTGTCTTAGTTGTCTGTGGATCTGTTGTTCCCCTGTATCTGTTCCAACAATGTCTTCTGCTTCTCCTGCCTGAGTTTGGGGTAAGAAGAAATAGAAACCAACCTTTATGGAGCCACTGAACTGGTTAAAAATTTGTATATGAGATATAATATACTCCCTTTAGCCAAGGAATGCAGTTGAGAATCAGAATGCCTTCTCCTCTAGACCCAGGGTATGCCATGCTAGGACAAGAGTGTGTAAAAATGCCACAAAATTTCCTTCTATTTTGAGTATGGCTTTTTCTTCACTGGGCATTCATTTGGTTGCTGTAGTCTTTTGACTGTTTCCAAAGACTCATATAAGTTTATTTTAGCTAGTTTCTCATTTTTTAAAATGTGTTTCCATGAGGGGACAAGGGCCTACAGCCTCCTGGTCTGCTGTTTTCCTCATGTTGCTCCTCTATTATGTTATTTTTTCTTATTATGGTGACATTGGTTAATGAAATCTAATAAGTTTCAAGTGTACAATTCGACAGTAAGTCATATTTATATTGCATTGTATGTTCACCGCCTATAGTTAGAGTTCTTTCTGTCACCACATATTTGACCCCTTTTACTCCATCTATCGCCCCCCTCCCCACTACCCTTTGGTAACCACCAGTCTACTGTCCATGTCCATGAGTCTCTGTTCATATGTCATGTTTGTTTGTTGCTTTTAGATTTATATTCCACATATAAGTGATATCAAATGGTTCTCAACTTTTTCTGTCTGGCTTATTTCGCTTAGCATGATTATTTCAAGGTCCATCCATGTTGCAGCAAATGACAGTATTTCATCTCTTTTAATGGCTGAATAATATATATATATCACATCTTCTTTATCCAATCATCTATTGTAGGGCACTTCAGTTGCTTCCAGGTCCTGGCCACCGTGAATCCAATGTTTCTAATTTTTTTTTTAAATCTTTCTTCCCATTTCTCTCTCTAACTGAAAACTAGATATCCAATAAGGATACTACTTTCCTAGCAGTTCTTTCAAGTTGTGAACATTTTTAGTTTTACATCCCATATAACCTAGATCCTAGAGGTGAAATAGATATCTTTCTTGCTCCGTGTTGCTACTTCAAAACCATTTCTTCTCCCTATTCCTTCAATTTCCAAGATTCTATAAAGTTTATGCTAACAGCCACACTACCTGCTACATTTCCTTGTTAACTACTAAAATGCTGTTCACTTCTCTTCACTCATTGTAATCTTTAGCACCTGACTCATTGTCTTACCCTATCTCCATCATGAATACTATCAGCATTACTGTGACTACAACATCCATTAGATCATCTATACAAAATTCTTGCTTTTCACTACTGGTGTATCTCACATTTAAAAATTTCTTCTCTCATTCCCATGTTTATACTCTAGTCATCACCAATCATTGCAATCCCTACAAAATCTTGAATTCAAACATCCTACTCTAACACACTATTCCTGTCTTTCCAACTCAATTACTCAACTGCTTTCACACCAGTAATTCTTAAAATTAATTGAGTTCTCTAGTATGTACCCTACCATTTTTTTCACTACCCATCACTACCCATGTCAATTCATCCCTAGTCACCCAGCTTACATTCATTGACATCTTTATAGTCTCTCCCTTGTAAATCTTCTTAACCCTCTTGTAGCACCTGGGTAAAATAAGAAAGATGTTATTCTGAATACCTACAAATCATATGCTAAGAATCCTCATACTGTCATTATCAAAGTAATTGATTTTATCTGAGACAAATAGAATTGGATGTTTTATTAATTGGGATTTTTATGTTTTCTCTTGTTGCCTTGAAGCTTGCTTGGTTTATAAAATTCATATGTGTATTCATCTAAGATACAGGGTAGAAAGTCCAAACAAAAACATAGGGGAAAAGTCCTAATTTTTTCTGGGAGGAGAGAGGAATTTCCTCCCTAACAAAATCCACTAGTGTAATGAGAAAGTAGAGGGACTTTCTTTTACCTTCTTCAGTTTTGTCAATGTATTTCTGTAATCTGCAAAAAGTGGGGAAGTTTGGCTTGTGTTTCTTTTCCCTTGATTCTTTGTTATTATTGCCTCATTATACAGTCATTTGTAAAATGTTTGGGCAGACATTTACTGTTGCATAAATTAAAGTCATCAAGTCTCATTTTGCCTACAGGTCTTTATGAAAATAGCAGCAACATTTTTATTTGAATGTCAAAGTTTGTCAACCATTAAACTGATTGATTTTTCATTATACAATTCAATAGAAAAGGCAATCTTCAGTTTGTATGCAACATTACTCTGAGAAAGACTCATCATTGAAAAACCCTTTCTGCTTATACCTTAAAAACGATGCTTTTCATAAGAGAGCCTCATGTTTTAAAGCTATCTCTTTATATAAATTGCTCCATTAATATGGCTTGTATAGTTATAGTATAACTCTCCTTACTTACTGCAATGAAAGAGCTTTTTTATTTTGTAGTAGCAACACTAACCTTTTAATTTAACTTTATTATAAACTCTTTCAGAAATAACCTATTGTTCATGCAGTGTAGATTGTGACCCTCAAGAAAATGATCAAATTATCTGTCTTGGAAGGGGAAGAACATTTACCCAAGACTAACAGGTCTCAGCACTTGTGTTGTGTTTCTTACACAAATCCTTTAATATGGATCATGAACTTCTTTTGTAGGCACACTTATCATAGAAATAATCTAGGCTAAATTGTAGGTTAGTTTACTCTTGGGCTATGCCTCTAAAAATGTCAGCAAAGATGCTAACTTGTGCCAACTACTGCTGAAGCAGCTGTTGGTTGGTTAAGAATGGAAGAGCAATCTTTATATCGGCTTATTTATTTGATGCAAAGAAAGAAAGATGTAAATTCCTATAGTCATATATTTGCTTCATTAAGGCAGATGCATATCTGTTGTTTGTATATATTCATATAATCCCAAAACAGTACTAGAAATAAAAATTGTCCTTTGTTTAAAAAATCCATCATAAATGTGAAAATGAAAGAATTGTCCAGATGTAGAAAACTTCATGAAATGGGAAAAACTCCTTTTCCTATTTTCAAGATATGCAACTTCTAAGAAAAAAAGTGTTCGATGAAGATAAAAAGTACCTTTATTGAAAAAGGAAACCTGAAAGAAAAGTTAAAAGAAAACAGATTATAGAATTAATATCATAAAGTGAGAAATCACAAAGAGAAGAAAGTGAAAAATGGATGCTTATACTTTGCTAGGTCAGTAACTTTAAACATCTAAAAATGGTGGAAACAAGAGCTTAAAGAAACACTGAATTACTTGTAGATCTTGAAAAATCTATCAAGCCAATAGACATGGTGCACTTTCAGATATTGTAGGTTCAATGACAAACTCTAGAGTTAAGATCATGACACATGCACTGAAGGGAACTTTCTGAAATGATTATCTAAAAAAGTGAAAAGTCTAGGCTAAAGATGCTTTTGAATTCTTTCAAAGAACACTGGGCTTTCTTATAAGTGACAGAGACAAAGTTTAGATTATTAAAATAATGTCTACAGTTCCATAATTAAGAATATGTAAAAAAAGAATTGTGATAAAAATTACTATCATTATCAAATTACTATCAATTACTTGTCATGTAGAATAAGCCAAATAACAAAACTCTATGTGGTATTTATTTTGAGTTATGGCCACCTCCCTGCTTCTCCAAGCTTATTCCATGACAAGTTGCTCCCAAGATCTATAATTAGATACTAATAAGCATTCATAGTTATTTATTTAAAAGAAAATATAATTTTAAATGTATTAAAAGTATTTTAAGATAAAAATTACAATATAGTAATTTTCAACTCAATGGAAAAGCCAAGCAATGTATCTGTGAAGAATCAATGGAACAAACAGGTCCATTCCCCATTATGGAAAATAGTAGGAGAGCAATGTAGTAAATTACACAAAGGAGGGTATGATATCAGGCAGTGATATATAAAATATGGACATAAATTGTTAAAAGTGTTGATGATTGAATTTCTAATTTCCTTGTTTGGATAATATTTAGATTTCTGGCAATCTGAGTCATTTCCTATGAAGAAAAGAGGAAACTTCTGTTTTCCAGGGATGCAAATTATTAAATACTTATCCAAAATCATAAAAAATGTTCAAAGCAACATTATTAAGAATTACATATAAAATGTACATTATATTATTTACATTAGCTGCAAAGCTCAAATTGATTTGAAGACATTTTAGATTTTTCTTAATAGAAAAACTGTTCAAGACAAAAATAGAATTAAGTTGCTTCTTCCTTAAATCTTCTTCCCATCCTTCCACCCTCACTAATAAGCATCTTGCTACATTGAGATTTCCATTACATTTAGGATTAAACATTATGACATTATAAGATCATCACTAAATTTTCATAAGAACCAACAAAAAGAGGTGTAATAAAATTTTCCCTTAAAATGTATCTGATAAAATCCAATCAAACTGCTTTGAAAAAAAAAAAAACTATTGCAGACATGTTGCATTCAGATAAAAAGTAGTTTTGACAAAAGATAGAAAACAAAATGTATTACACTTTTTTGCTGAAATGCATACTGATTTTGATACCTAGTCAATGGACTTAAGATTTAGGTCTTTATGAACCCTTTAAATGGAAGATAATTGTATAAGGAGTTAGGAAGGTGACAACATGAAGTTCCATAACCTACCTCCAGCCTATAGATGTACTTTGTTTGGCCCACACAGTGTCTTTTGTTTGTTTGTTTGTTTGTTTGTTTTTGTTTGTTTTTTACTGAATTAGTGGCCAACAGTTAATCAGGAGATTTTTATATTAAAATTTGGATGTCTAGATATTTTTGCAAAGTCAAAGGACCTAGAAACTGTGGGCCTGCATTCCTGTATGGGAGAAACCACATAGCCACAAGTGGCAGTTGTTGAGTAGACAATGCCTGGTGTAGATAGGGCCTGTGCTCTCCAGTTGGCCATAGTCCACACCAAAACCTCATTACATTTAGATCACCTGGCTGGCTCCTATAGATTTCATGACCTCTGTTTAAGAGAACCAGTCCTGGTTTGTTGGTAACTATACTGTATGTCATTGCTATAAAGATTAAAGTTGGCTTTGAGTTAAATTTTGATGTTTGAGTAACTCATTTTGTCAAAATAATAAGTGAAAGCATATTATAACTCTGTTGGAGTGGCAATGACAAGCTAGACATAAATTATGTACCTTAACCATTTCCACATATTATTGTGCAATGATAATATACAAATTGACAGTTTTTTTGTGTGTGATAACACAGCAAACTATGAAATAGGAGTTCTTTTCCCATTTCCTAGTTGAAGAAACTGAGACAGCAGATCACTTACATAACTTGCTAGTAGGTGGTGGATTCTAAGCCAGATTACTCTGACTTCCATAGCCCTCTGTGCTTAGTCAATACATTGCTATACAATAGCCTAGTGGATTATACGGCACTATGTGCATAGTAAAGTCAATTTCATTTATATTATGTCCTATTCTTTGGGCAACATGAGACCCCACAAATAGGAAATGACTGTTACTTGGAATATAGAGATGTGAATATTGTGTTCTGCAAATTCAAATACTTGACTAGGCTAAAAATAAACAGGAAGCTGCCAACAATTAAACTTTCCTTGGAAGTGTTTGATGTCTATCTTGATAATTTTTTGCCATAGTAAAAATAGATTAATTATGATCTCGATATTCTTAAAATGTATAAATATTTTAAAGATCCTTTTGTCAAACAAGAAAATGATCATTTCCACCTTTTTCTCACAAATACAAGAATTAAAGACTACAAAACTTTTTAAAGTCTTTATTGGAACAAAGAGTTTTAGGCTTTTTATCTCACTTAAAATTAACAATATTAATATAATATTGTGAAGTTAGATGGAAGTTAGATGTTGGGATGGTACAAGAGAGCTGTAGCCTCATTTAAAATAAGGGAAAGCCAATAAACAAAACACAATATAGAGATATAAGCATATAATTTAGAGATATGTAGGTAAGTGCTAAAGAACTAAAAGTAATGGTTAAGTCTTGGCATCTGGGGAGCAAAAGTGGGAGTGGAAGGGCCTATCTGGAGGCCCTTAATTACCATTATCCTTATCTATACTATTTGGTTGACTATGTGTTTGTATTACTTATTAAAATATTAAAATGTCCTCAGAGGCAGAGGCATAAATGATACTTCATCTTTAGCTACACTAAGAGAGATGAATAACCTTCAAAAATTTTACAGTAAGTCTATGGCCATGCTACCCTGAACAAGCTCGATCCTGTCTGATCTCAGAAGCTAAGCAGGGTCGGGCCTGGTTAGTACTTGAATGGGAGACCACCTAGGAAGACCAGGTGTTGTAGGCATAAAAAATAAAAAAAAATAAGGGATTGTAAGCTGACAAAGTCCTTGCCATCTGTGAGGTCAACCAAGGGTTGCCTAGCCTAAAAAAAAAAAAATTCACAGTAACATTATTCACAATAGCAAAAAGGTGGGAATAAACCAAGAGTCCATTAATGGATGAATAAATGAATGTGGTACAAACATAAAAAGAATCAGCTTTGATGTGCTGTTTATTTCTAATGTTTATTACATATATTTGTAATAATTCTACATATTTCTGATAAATTATGGTAAATGTACTAGCAAAAGATTGTTAGAAAAGGCAAAGCCTGAGTTATATTTTGAGCATTCTCAGGAGTGATGAGAGAGGGAAGCAGAGTATACTAGAAAATACAATATTCTGTGAAAATAATCCCCCAGGAACTAGAGGGGATAAACACTTACAGAAAAGTTATAATAGTATTTGATAATTGCTAGGAAATAGAAATAGTAATACAGTTACTTCAAATTACACATGGAAATAGATAAAATATTACATGAATAAATAGAAATTTTGGTAAATATATAAATAGATAAATAAAACTAATAAATAAATAAATGTAATTCTGTTGAGACAGTAATAAAAATTGTTTAAAATATAGCTTATATACCTAATAACATGATATTTTCCATTTATTATTTTTTATTTTAAAAAAGAAAAAGACCTCAATGTAAAAGCTAAAACTGTAAAATTCTTAGAAGAAAACATAGGGCAAAATATCCATGGCATTGCGTTTGGCCATGATTTTCTCGAATATGATATGAAAAGCATGGGAAACAAAATAAAAAATAGATAAATTGGACTTCATCAAAATTAAACCACAAAGTGAAAGAAAATGTTTGCAAATCATAAATCTGATGAGTGATTAATATCCAGAATATATTAAACAGAAACTCTTACTATTCAACACAATAGAAAACAACTGAATTCAAAAATGGACAAAGGACTTGAATAGACATATCTCCAAAGAAGATATGCAAAGACCAATAAGCACATGAAGAAATGCAAATCAAAACCACAGAGTGGTAACACTTCAAATCTGCAATGGACAAACTTTATGTTCCTTCAAAATTCAGATGTTGAAATGTTAATTCCCAATGTAATAGTATTTAGAGGTGGGGACTTTGAAAGGTGAGTAGGTCATGAGGGGGAGCCCTCATTAATGGGATTAGAGCCCTTATGAAAGAATCCTTCCACCATGTGAGATTACAGTGAAAGACTGCCATCTATGAACCAGGAAGCGGGCTCTTACCAGACACTGAATGTGCCAGCAACTTGATCTTGGACTTCTCAGCCTGCAGAACTATAATAAATAAATTTCTGTCATGTAGTTTATGGTACTTTTTTTTTCTAGCTTTATTGCAATATACTTGACATATAACAATGTGTAAATTTAAGCCATACCACAAGATGTTATAATATAAGCATATATTGTGAAACAATTATGACAGTAAAGTTCATTAACATTTCCATCACTTCCTATAATTGCCATTTTATTTTTTGTGGTGAGAATATTTAAGATCTACTCTTTTAGCAACTTTTAAGTATATAATATAATTTTGCTAACTATAGTCACCATTCTAAACATCAGGTCCACAAAACTTATTTATCTTATAACTGCCATTTAGTATCCTTTGAACCACATCTCCCCACTTATTTTTTTGAGGAAACTCCATATTGTTTGCCACAGTGGCAAAACCAATTTATGTTCCCACCAAAAGAACAAGAGTTCCTTTTTTCCTACATCCTTGTTATCATTATCATTTTTTTTATAATAGCTTATTCTAAAGATGTGAGGTGATAGCTCATCGTGCTTTTGATTTTCATTTCCCTAATGATTAGTGCTGTTGAGCATCTTTTCATCTTTGGATGTCTTCTGTGGAAAAATAGCTATGCAGGTTTTCTGCTCATTTTTTAATCAGATTTTTTTTTTTTTTTTGCTATTGAGTTTTATGGATTTCTTACATTTTTTGGATATTAACTCTTTATCAAACATGTGGTTTTAAAATATTTTCTCCCACTCAGTAGGTTGCCTTTTCATTTTGTTGATTTTTTTTTTTTTTGCTAGGAAGAAACTTTTAAGTTTGATGTAATCCCACTTATTTATTTTGTTATTGTTTGTGCTTTTGGTAACATAGCCAAAAAATCATTGCCAAGACCAATGTCAAAGAACCTATTCCCCATGTTTTCTTGTAGAAGCTTTATGGTTTCAGGTCTTATGTTTAAGTCTTTAATCTGAGTTAATTTTTGTGAGTAATGTAAAGTAGGGTTCCAATTTCATTATTTTACATGTAATTATCCAGTTTTTCCAACACCATTATTGAAGACTATCTTCTCCACATTGAGTATTCTTGTTTTCTGTGTCAATATTAGATGATTGTACATGAAAGGAATTATTTCTGGGCTCTCCATTCTCTTGAATTGGTCTGTGTCTATATTTTTGCCAGCACCATACCATTTTGATTGCCATAGCTTTGCAATACAGTTTTCAATCAGGAGGTGCGATGTCCACGGTTTTTTTCTTCTTCAAGATTACTTTGGCTGTTTGGGGTCTTTTCCAGTCTTATACAAATTTTAGGATTCTTTTCTCTATTTGTGAAAAGTGCAGTTGGAATTTTGAAAGGGATTGCATGGAATCTATAGATGGCTTTGAGTAGTATAGACATTTTAACAATATTAATTGCTCCAATCCATAAACATGGGATAACTTTCTATTAATTTGTGTTTTCTTTAATTTTTTTCAAAATCTTATAGTTTTCACTGTACAGATCTTTCGTGTTTTTATTTAAATCATTTATTTATTTATTTTTAATTTTTTTTAAATTAAAATTATTGGGGTGACTGTGGTTAATAAAATCACATAGGTTTAAACTGTACAATTTAATAATATATCATATGTATATTGCATTGTGTGTTTACCACCTAAAGTTAAATTTCTTTCTGTCACCATGTATTTGACCCTCTTGGTTAAATTTATTCCTAAGTATCTTATTGTTTTCAACGCTATTGCAAATGGGATAGTTCTCTTTATTTATTTTTAGAAATTTCAGTTTTAGTGTATAAAATCAAAATAAAAAGTATTCAAGAAGATTTGGAGAAAAAGGAACCCCTGTACTCTGTTGGTGGGGAAGTAAATTAGTGCAGTCACTATGGAAAACATAGATGTTTCTCAAAAAATTAAGAATAGAGCTACCATGTGATTCAGCAATTATTCTTCTGGGTATTTATCTGGAAATATAAAACACTTATTTGTAAAGATATATGTACCCGTATGTTCATTGCAGCATCATTTACAATAGCCAAGACATAGAAACAACCTAACTGTCCATTGATAGTAGATTGGATAAAGGAGATATGATATAAATATACACTGGAAAACTACTCAGCTATATAAGGATGAAATATAGCCATTTGTGGCAACACAGATAGATCTTGAGACTATTATGCTATTAGACAAAATAGGACAAAAACCATATGATTTCACTCATAAGTGGAATATAAAACAAAAAGTAACCAACAAAACAAACAAAAACAAAATCACACATACAATGATGGTTACCAGAGGGGAAGCAGGGTGGGGAGGGAGAACAAAGAGGGGAAAGGGAGTCAAACCCCTGGTATTGGAAGGAGACTGGACTTCAGGTGGTAAGCATACAATAGAGTATGCACATGGCATATTAAAAGTTGAACACCTGAAATTTATTTTATTAACTAATGTTATCCCAATAAATTAAACTAAATTAAAAAATATGTAACTAAGATTTGTGTGTTGATTTTGCATCCAGCAACTTGACTGAATTAGTTCTAACAGGTTTTTAGTGGAAGCTTTAGGATATATATAAAAATCATCTACAAATAGATAATTCTACTTCTTCCTATTCAATTTCAATGTCTTTTCTTTCTTTTCTTTGTCTAATTGCTCTGACTAGGACTTCTATACTATGTTGGATATGACTGGTTAGAGTCAGCAAACTTGATTTGATCCTGACCTTAAAGGAAAAACTTTCAACCTTCCATCGTGGAATATAATGTTAGCTGTAAGCTTGCCATATATGGCCTTTATTATTTTGAGATACATTGTTTCTGTATAAATTTGTTGAGAGTTTTTATCATGAAAGAATATTGTATTATGTAAAATGTTTTTATGCATCTATAGAGATAATCATGATTTTTATCTTTCATTTTATTAATATGGTATGTCATTATAAATTTGTATGTGTTGAACCATCCTTGAATCCCAGGGATAAATCTCACTTCACCATTGTGTCTGATCATTTTAATTGCTTTATATCTCTTTGCCAATATTTTATTTAGAATTTTTACATCTATACTCATCAGGGATATTGGTCTATAGTTTTCTTTTCTTGTACTGTTCTTATCTGGCTTTGGTATCAGGATAATGCTAGCTTTACCCTGTTCAAAATAGGCAATCCTGAGCACACAATCAGCTGTGTAAACTTCAGACTGATGTTGATTGACATTTACCTTATAGAATGAGTTTGGAAGTGTTTCTTCCTTTAGAATTTTTTTTGAAGAGTTTAAGAAGGATTGGTGTTAATTCTTCTTTAAATGGTTGGTAGAATTCACCAGCAAAACTATCTGCTTTCGGGTTTCTTTGTTGAAAGAACTTTAATTACTGACTCGATTTTCTTACTCCATTATTGGTCTATTCAGATTTACTATTTCTTCATGATTCAGTCTTGGTAGGTTATATGTTTCTAGGAATTTATCCATTTCTTCTAAGTTATTCAATTTATTAACCTGTTTTCTGTTTAGAAAAAAAGTACAGCTCACTGCCAGCATTAATTTAATTTTACATAAACACACTCTTTGAGGCTGAAGCAAATCTGACTCGTTTTCAATGTGAAAATAAAATATAAAAACTGTTCTTGGAGTTATTTCTAAACAGGACTTATCTCTAATCCTAATATGACAAAAATGTATATGATGATCAGTATTTAATAATTTTCATGTGGTAAATTTCAAAACATGGAACAACACAAAGCAGAACATCACATTTCACACAAACAAATTGTGTTTCTCTTCGGATCCTCTTGCCATCCTTGTCATTGTGTGAGCAGTAAACTTTGCAGTGACCAGTTAGATTCTGTTTCCCTGATATTGGTGGTATGATCTTGGAGACATGTCTTTTAGTCAGGGGAAGTGGTGTGACATCATCAGAGAATGGACGACCTCAAAGATGTTGCTGCCCTCGCTTGTGATGCTTTTCCAGCATTCTTTCAATCAATGCCAGCCTGAAGTTTACAAGGCTAATTGTGTGCTCAGGATTGTCCTTCTTGAACAGAATGCAGGAGTTCAGCACTGCAATGTTTAGAAGGAGGCAAAAGAATTTCTTATACCAAAACTTGTGCCTTTTGCGCTCAGTTGATAAGGAGTGAGCATCTGATCAGCCAAGTCCACTGCTCCCATAGTCTTGTTATAATCCACAATGACACAAGGCTTCTTAGCTTTCTTTTCATTTTTGTTGTCTACTTCAATCACAGTATCATGGAATGTTGACTACATTGTCATCTCCTTTTCACACCATTTCAGTGCCATAAGTTCACCACAGAATCCAGCTACAGTCATACTCTTTGCAATCCTTTTTTTTTTTTTCAGATCATTTAGAATCTATTTTCTGTTTTAATGAGCTGTCCCAACTACATCAGTCCTATTTTGATGTAATTCTCTCCAAAGCATGGGAAATGTATGGCAAACTTTGGGGGTAAAGTTAGGACTGTAATCCATGAGTTATCTCCAGGTAAACACTGCAGCTACAAGCACTGCTGGCAAGTATTCTCAGGGCAAATGGAAAATGAGTTAATATACAATTATCTACAGTAGTCTCTTATGATCCTTTTTATTCCTGTGGTATCTACTATAATGTTTCTTCTTTCATTTCTTATTTTATTTATTTAAGACTTCTGTCTTTTTTTCTTATTTCGTCTAGCTGAAGTGTTTTATAATTTTATCTTTTCAAAAAAACAGCTCTTAGTATCATTTATTTTTTCTAAAGATTTTCTGGTCTCTATTTCATTTATTTCTACTTTGATCTTTGTTATTTCCAGATTTAGGCCTGCTCTCTGCAAGTGCTCATTTGCCATCTTCAAAAACTCACTCTCCTTTCCATCAGGAATTTGGCCATGAGGTAGGAGTGTGGAGTTTCTGGGGTCATCAGTGGGTCAGTTGTGAAGACCTGCAAATGAGGCACCCCCAGTGGCTCTTAGGAAGCTCCCAATGGAGTCTATGACATGGTTAGTAGGACCCATGTTCTTTTGTTATGTTTCATTCCAAGCTCTGGCTTCTGTTCTCCCATCCATTCACTGCCTTCCAGTCATGCAACTCATAACTCAATATTCTGGGTCAGACAAGAGAGAAATGGGCCTCTTTGGCAGCATCCCACATGGCTGCTGAAGCTGGCTGCTCAATTCCATGCTCTCACTTCCTCCCATGGAAGAAATTACAGGCCAAGAAGGACTCTCTTAGCACTGAGCTGTGCCACCTTGGGAGAAGGGTGATTCAGGTAAAGTCAAACTGTTCATTTTACCCTCTTCAATGTGTCAAATCTTGGATTTTTTTTTGCTCCACTTGTGTGCTGGAACTTCTTTGCTGGACTCCTGGACTTCCACAAAGGCTCTCTTATCTGTGGGTTATTACCTAAATCACTGTTCTCCAGGGGCTCCCAGACCATGGCTAAGAAGGGCAGGAACTGCTTTATGAACCATTTTAGTGTCCACAGCTGGGACCAATGTCTGCATACCTATTACCAGATGCATGGGTGGGTGAGGATCCTGCCAGGTTCCTTGGCATATGGTATTGGATACCACAGCTACCTCAAAGGCATTTTTGTCCATGGATAGATGCAAAATTGTTGCTGTTCAGGGGGCGGGGGCAATACTTGCAAGGGACATTTTATGTAGCCATCTTGCTGGTGTAAAGAAATATATAAATAAAGAAAAATAACACTGTTGGTGAAGATGTGGGGAAATTAGAACCCTTGTGCACTAATTTGTTGGTAAGAACATAAATTTGTGCAGCCACTGTGAAAAATAATTTGACATTTCCTCAAAAAGTTAAACATATAATTACCATAAGACCCATCAATTCTACTTCTAGATATATATTCAAAGAATTAAAAGCAGACTCTCATAGATACTTGTACATTCATGTTCCTAGCAGCATTATTCGCAATAAAGAAAAAGTTGAAACAAAATGTCCATCAACAGATAAATGGATAAATAAAATATGCATACAATGAAATATTATTCAGCTTTAAAATGGAAAGAAATTCTGACAAATGGTATATTGATGAACCTTGAAAATATGCTAAGTGAAACAAGCCAAACACCAAAAGACAATTATTTTATGATTCCATTTATAATAGTTACTTAAAATTGGCAAATTCATAGAGACAGATGTAGAATAGAGGTTATTCTACTACAAAATGGGGGTAAAGGGGTTGAGACATTGTTTAATGAATACAGAGTTTCAGTAAAGGATGATGAAAAAGTTCTGGAAATGGATAGTGGTGATGATTGTATAACTTTGTGAATGTATTTAATGCCACTGAATAGTACTCTAAAAATGATTACAATGGTATATGTTATATTGTGTATATTTCACCACAATAAAAAAAGAAAAATCAAAAAATAAGAGAAAAGAAATTAGTTTTAAAAGTACGTATCTTCTCTTAAGCAATTTTTGATCATTGGTCTTGATGCTATGTAGCACAAGATTAAAATATTAAAAATGCTGATTCCTAAGCAAATTTATTTTCATGTACCTTTGAATTTATAGATTTAGTTATGTTGTTGAACTGAAAATGGAAAATGAAAGTAAATTATAAAAAAAGGAAACATAATTCTGAAACTGTTGTAGATGTATATGGGGATTAAACAAAAATAAATGGATGATGAATGGTAGGAACCAGGTTTATTACTGTTGCAAAAGGGGTTTAAAACAAGCAAGAAGAGAAGGTTAGAATGATCCATGTGTTATTGAATTAGAGATGAAGATCTCAGTGTGAACTCAAATTTAGCTTAATAGATACATATGGATGTATATAGAAATATTTATAGATATGTATGCACAACTGTGTTAGTACATACACACATATTTTCTTGCTCTGACAGCTGAGAGAGTCTAGAAAAAATGTCACCCTAGTGAGCATGCCTAGTGTCCACAAACTGATATCTAATACCATTTTTCAATAAAAAGAACCAGAGCTCTTTGAAGAAATGGCCGATTCTTCAGCTAGAGTAGTAAATATATAAAATGAGCCTGGAGTATTTTGTAATGCCATTACGTAAGGAAGTGCTCAACACATATACACACGTATATACACACTCGATGATGGGAGGTGTGTCAAAGGGATATTGGAGCCAACTGAAAAGTTTTCAATGGCCAAAGCTGGAAATATATGAACAATAAAATAAAGTAATATAAGGTTATAAAATAGAATACAAAATAAATATATATGACTCCATACTGATATAAATACATAATCTAAATAAGTAAATAAGTAGAGGAGACAAATCTCTCTTGCATAAGAATTCTAACATACACAACCTTCAAGAAGATGAAGCATAACTCTTAACTCATTAAGAAGGTTGTATTTAGAGACCTACTTCCAAAAAAATGGAATATGAAAAGGGAGAGGAGGGAAAGTAACTTTATGGTGGAAAAATCTGGCAAACATTACCTTGGGCAGATTATTGAGGTTAATATTATCAGTGATAAGTCATGTTGACAACATATACCTTTGATGTGATGTGATAAGAATGGCACTTCACCTTTGTGGTCATCCTCCTCCAAACCAAAAAGCCAGGCAAACCATGAGAAAAATACACCATGTTGTAAGAAGTCCCATACCACAAGGAAAAGGCACATGTGCATATTCAAGCTTTTCATCCCAGTTAAAGTATTCACCGACACCATTAACTATCAGACAAGAGAGTAAACAACACTTGAGATGATTCCAGACTCTAGAATTCTAGTATTTCAGCTGAGGTTCCAGGTATTATGAAGCAGAAACAAACCATCTCTTCCATACCTCTGTATACCGTGTGCCCTGACACATAGAATCCATGACCATAATAAGCTGCACAACCTAAGATTTAAGGTAATTTATTATGCAGTCATAGAAACTGAAAAAATCATAAAATGACATTTCTTTTTTTAACAGCTTTATTGAAATATAATTTACATGACATAAAATTTATTTTAGTGTTTTCTTCAATTGTTTTATAATTTTAGCTGTTGGTCTGTTATCTATGTAAGGTAAAGACAGAAGTTCTGTTTTTCTGGCATGTGGATATGAAAAATCATTTGCTGAAAAGATTATCTTTTCCACATTAAATTGTCTGGCAACCTTTAAAAAAATCAATTGATCATAAAGTTAAGGGTATATTTTTGAACTCTATTATGTTCCATTGATCTATATATCTATCCTTAGGCCAGTGTCACACTGTCTTTATTACAGTAGGTTTACAGTGAGTTTTGAAGTTGGATAGCTCAATTCTTCCAACTCTGTTCTTTCCAAAATTGTTTGGCTATTCTGTATCTATGTCCTTTGCATTCTTATACAAATTTTTGGACAAAATCATCAATTTCTTTAAAAAAAAAAAGAAAAAGAAAAATGCCTGCTAGCATTTGATAGAAATTTTGTTGAATATCTAGATCAATGTGGGGAATTTAAATCATTAAGTTTTCTTCGCAATATTTTTGTAGTTTTTCAACGGAGAAGTCATATACTTCTTTTGTTAAAATTATTCCTAAGTATTCTATTCTTTTTAATGTTATAATGACTGGAATTATATTCTTAATTTCATTTTCAAGTTATTCATTGCTCATATATATAAACACAGTTGAGTTTTGTATCTTGTATTTCATTACTTTTCTATGTTTTCTTATTAATTCTAATATTTTTTTTAGACTACATACAAAATAATGCCATCTACACATAGAAATAGTTTACTTCTTTTAAAATTTGGATGCCTGTTACTTCTTTTTCTGCCCTTATTTAATGAGCGAGAACATCTAGTGATCTAGCTCATTGCACTGTTCCTGATCTTAAGGGGGATGCATACATTCTTTCATCATTAAGTATAATGTTAATAGCAGGGTAAACATATTGTACTTCCTCTATGCATAAGGAGTCATTTATCTCTTGCTCCTTTCAAGATTTTCTGATTTTGGCTTTCAAAAGTTTGACTACAGTGTAGCTAGATGTGGATACCTTTGTGTTTATCCGACTTGGGATACTTGAGCTTCATTGATCTGTAGAAAGTTTTGACCAATATTTCTTCAAATATTTTTCTCTCTCTTCTCTTTCTCCTCATCTTCTTGGATTCCCAATTATATGTATGTTGGTATGCCTGACATCTCACAGGTTGCTGAGGCTCTGTTGATTTTTCTTCAATCTTTTTCCTCTCTGTTCTTTAAAATGAATGACTCTTTACTCTGCCATTTCAAATATGATATTGAGTAAATATAGTATTTTTTTTTATTTCAGTCATTGTAATTTTAACTGTAGAACTTTCATTTTGGTTCTTTTTAACCTTTCTTTTTTCAAAATTGAGATTTATTTGTTGTAGCATTGTCTTCATAGTTTTAATTCTTACACAATGCTTCCTTTAATTCTTTCAACATATTTTTATTTTAATGCCTACAGCACCCGGTCTCCCATATTTATAAAAACATATTTTTATTTTAATGCCTACAGCAGGAGGTCTCCCATACAAGAACTAACCAGGCCTGATCCTGCTTAGCTTCCAAGATCAGACGTGATCGGGCGTGTTCAGGGTGGCATAGCCATAGACTCTTTAAACATATTTATCAGCTGCTTCAAAGTACCTGTCTGCTAAGTCCAACATCTGGGCCCACTCAGGTAGTTTCTATTGACTACTTTTTTCCTGAGTTTGGGTCATTCTTTCTGTTTTTTTTCATTGCATTTTATTTTTGAAAACTGGACATTTTATATATTATACTATAGGAGCTCTGGATTCTTTTTCTTAATGAAGGTGGCTGTTGTTTCTGGTTCTGTTTCATTTATTTATAGCTTTCCTGGACTTAATCTGTGGAATTTGTCTTGCCTTTGCTTTGTTATCTCTGGTGGCTTTGCTTTTTATTTATTTTTTAATTCTTTTTTCTTTTAAGCCTGAATTTCTAGGAGTCATCTCTGTGTTTTCGCAATTTAATGGTCAACTAATGATTGGTCAGAGCTTGTGCTCAAATGACTTGAGTCAGTTAGGCATCCACCCTGCTGATGAATTTGTGTGTGGTTTTATGTGTGTACAAACTCAGGTCATTTTCAAGTACTCCCAGCTATTAATTTCTACCAGGTCCTTTCAGGATTCCCATGCATTCACGCATCTTCCTGGACAGCCAAGGATAGCTCCTCTAGGGTTCTCTCATATTCAGAATTTCCCTGTTAAATTTAAGTTGGTTTGTTGGTTTAGCACTTACTCCAACCAAGGCTTCACCCTGAGGCTCACATTGCTGCTGGCCTTCCCTGTTCTTTTTCTTTTTTTTTTTTTTTTTTACTGAATTTGTAATTTTTACTAATACCATTGTACATGCTTTACTCCAAATCAAGTTACCCCCTTCTACCAGTGAAGCTGCTGGTTTTCACTGCCAGCTCCACTGTAATAGAAATACCTCACCTACTGATATGGAGGTGGGATCAGAGCAACCCCAGACAACAATGCCACAGACTCTCATTGTTCTTAACTGAAATTCAGTTTTTCATAAATAAATATTGCTTGATTTATTATGCTTCTGTTCAAGTGTCAGAGCCTTGAAATGATGATATTTAAAAATAATATTGTTGAGTTTTATAGTTGTTTGGGGGCAGGCTACTATTTTTGTTGTCTTTACCACCACACCACAGCCAGAAATCCCCACATATGTTTTTAAAAATAACCTGTGGTTTTGAGTTTTCAATAGTTCCTGGATGCATCAAATATGTGTTGAGCACTGATAATTGGCTTGACTGGGTTTACATGCTTAATTATAAACCCAAACACAATAACTTCTCCCAGTATTACAACTCAATGTGTCTAAATAACATAGCACTATGGTTTTGGACTTTTAGTGTGGATGAGAATCACCCAGGGTACCTACCTGCTAAAAATGTAGATTCCTGGCCAACAAGAATTTATTTGTAAATTCTGATTCAACAGATTTAGGATACAAACCAGGAAACTGTATTTTTAATAAGATTCCCAAGTAATTCTGGTGCAGTTGGTCCAAGGACTACACTGGAGACATACTAATTAAGAATGAAGGCTGTTATTTGGAAAAAAGAAAAAAGGCATGTATTCTGCCTATATTTTTAGTATATTCAGGTAATGGAGATTAAAGATTTTTGTTTGGTTGTTGTTACATTCATAATATATGTGTCTTTCTCACATCATCAGTTTGGATATATTGCTGGTAATCTATTATATTAGTTATGGTTTTGATTGCTAAACATGATTTTCTCCCACCCCATTCCTCCTTACTAATAGAACCTTTTGGATGATCGGGTTGACTCCTCTGACTTATTACAGGAGTGGTAAGATGACAAGAATTTCCAGTAGGAGTATCCCATCTCCTTGGCCAAAATAATTAGCTCAGTAATGGGCAAGTGATCTAAGCTTATCAATAAGGGAAATTTCTAGAACTTCTGCTGGAACTTGAGTAAGAAATTCTACCTCTGCAACTGAGAGCTATAAAGATGTAAACTTATATTTGTTATACACACAGAGGAAGACAGAGTCAAGGAGGGAAAGTAAGAGTCATCTTTTGAGTGCTTGGAACTACTGCTGCCTTTCCATTTACACAAAACAATAGATTTCTTTCCTGTTTAAACTAGTTTAATTAGGTTACCCTCTACTCAAAACTGAAATTGTCATAACATACCTTGTGTTTGAGTAGTATGTCCTTCTGCTCCACTTACATCATCAGACCCCTCCTTCTGTTCACACAGAGACATACACATTCCTCCTTTGTCAGCATTTCTGGGAATGGCATCCATATCAAAAAGACATACTGAATCTCTCTTATATGTTAATACGAATTTATCAAGATGTAATTTTAATAAGCAATAAGCTCTAAAAAATAATGTCCATAGATGACATATGAAATATTTGAGTTTCTCAAGTAAGCCCAAACTCTACTTTTTTGAATGTGCATTATCTCACACTTAATAACTAAAAAGTTAAGGAATACACTTCTTTCAGCTTCCCCATCATCCTATGCTGTTGTTAGTGCTCTGACTTCTTTCACTTTTCTTGATGTTTGAGTTTCTCCTATCTGTTTCAAACCTCAAGCTTAGCTTTCTGGATTCTGGCACATCTTCCTCTGTATTCTAAATTCCTTAGATTAGTCCACAATATCCTGCTCACAGTACCCTATCTCTGGAAGAGGAGAAAGGAACCAGATTATCATTTCTTTCCTCTTGCATTACTTCCTCTTAGAAAGGACATGACTCCTCCCTAATCCCAGTAACCTGGGAAGACTTTCTCATCCATCCATAAAAGCCATTCATGATGGTAACTTGCTGATTACAGTACCACAGTCCTTGATCCACAAATCCTATCTCTTTTCAGTTATACATTTATATACCCATGTGCTTCCTTCCATTTCCCTTAGTTTTCCCTACCTTAGTTTTCCCTACCTTCTTGTAGACACAAATGTCTATAAATAAGGACATTTATGTCTGTGAGCTTAGATCTTTTGCATATTCTTAATTAAAAAATATGAGACTCAATGACATTCATTCTCCTAAGAATGTCAGTTCATTTTAAATACTCATAATTTTTTTTTGTAAAAAACAAAATATGTATCTCATAGTTAAAACTATTTTAGTATAAAAATATGACCTTTTTCATCATTTGGTCATAAACAGAAAAATTCACAGCTTTATTAAGCAAGAATATAATGACATTAGCATTTGGACCTAATTAAAAAATGAAGCAGTTTTTCCCCTGCTAGCAAATCAAGTACAGGGGTAAAACATATTTCAATAAAATGTCATTTTGTGTTCCACTCTGTTATTAAACCCTACACAAAGCAATGTTTCTGTGGTCAATAAAAGTGGCTTAAAAAATAAGGAAAGCATTAGTGATAGAAGTGGTACTTGTTCTGAGAAACATCTGCTGTTCTATCACATATCATTACAGCTTTATTTGATTTTCCATACAGAAAATTGTTTGCATATATTTACAGCATATCATTAACACTCACTGCTTCTTCTGCTAAACAACAGTTCACACTATTGAATTAGTGCTGCTATTCATGTCAGAATTAGGTGATTTAGCCATTTATCACTGTTCTGGCAGCATTTAGGTACCTGGACTCTTCAAAAGGCATTAGAATGGACAATTTGCACCAAATGTCAATCAGGCTGCATCATTAAACCAGGCAAAATAAACGGTTTGAGTTGCATACTGAGATTATACACTGGCACCACTGGTTGCATTCTATTGACATATTATATCAGATTAAAGTTTAGAGCCTTTGGAAAATATGATCTTTATATGCTTG
Organism: Pteropus alecto; assembly: GCF_000325575.1. Lineage (NCBI taxonomy): Eukaryota > Metazoa > Chordata > Mammalia > Chiroptera > Pteropodidae > Pteropus > Pteropus alecto. The sequence goes on from NW_006437739.1 coordinate 1,242,500, forward strand.
TTTTGACACTACCAATTAAGCTTGAGTAGTGCCACTTAGCTCAAATTTCATTCCTTTGCTCACTTCCCATTATCTTTTTAGAATTGAACAAGGCTGTATCTCTTGTCTTAGGTGAAAAGAAGTGTGATCTGTCTCTCGCTTTCTGCATATAATCCAGCATCCTTAGCAAACAACCTTGGCTTGATTTATCCAGTTTTCCTGTTAGGGTCCCGTTTTCATGGGCAAGATAGCCCACTTAAGATGGGACTCATTTAATTTTATTGAAATATTAGACTATGCATTCAATTATCTGATGGTGTTAGTATACTCTGCACTAGTCTGTGCTAGTGAAAACTATACTTATAAAGCTCTTTATCAGCAGCCTGCATTATTAGACTAGAAGATTCTGAATATAAAATATATTTTAGTTTCTCTTAATGGAGATCAAATAAGAAAACTCTACCACAGTGAGGATATAGATGGTATATCATGGCATTTCTACTTTAAACTTCTTATATAAAAATTCTGGGCGGGGAAGAAGACGGACTAGGTAAAAGCAGGGTTTGTTGTAGCTGTCAGCCCCCAATAGACACACAGACCACCAGAAATCAGTGAGTTATAGGAAACACACTCTTTATTCAGCCAGCTGGGTCTGCAAGGGTACGCAGATCCCAAATTAAGCAGCCCCGAAATGTAGAGGTACAGGGTTTTTTAAGCCCTAAACTCCTATTCTTCATCCTGTTTGACACACACAAGTCTATTTTTCTCTTTTTACTAACTTTCAACCCACAGATCGGTTGTGCAAGTGGGGGTACAGAAGCAGAAAGCTTACTGTTAGAGCATTATGTTCCCACGGGTGATAGCCAAGCAGTAATTTTCCATCTAGCACAGCAAGAAATATTTAAAATTATAA
>NW_006437739.1:1243488-1246080 GCF_000325575.1 Pteropus alecto
GCCACCCCACTCCCCCACTGGTCTTAGAAAAAATCAAATCTTTGATTCTTCATGCAGAATTTGCTCATAGCCTCTAGTCTGTAATACTAAAAGTCTAATGGAATTAATTCTTTTCCTTATATATGCAAACAAAAAATTAAGGAAACATGGGCCAAAAGTTAACAAAAGGAGGAGGAGGATTAAAGGTCCAGCTACAGCAGATAGAAGAGTTGTTAGCCATGGTGACCAACTGAACATCCTATGAAACCAGTTATTTGATTCTAGTCTCTGTTTTTCCCTGGCATCCAAATTTCTCTGTACTAGTCATAAGCTTTCTCTAATTACTCCAGAGTTATTGGCATTGAAGCAGCAGGTTTCACCCAGAGCTATACATAACCCATCTTGTTCTAAGAATAATAAATTTAAATCTCTTCTATTTTGGAGGACTACTTCTGCTAGTGAATCAACTTGAAGTTCTAGCCTGCTGATGGTGTCTTTTAAGGTCTTGATATCCTTATCTATCTGTATTCCAATTTTACGTAATTTATTTTCTCCCTTGATGAGAGCAGTAGTACCTACAGCTGCAGAGTCTGCTATTCCGAGTCCTACAAGAATGGGTATTAAGACTGATACAGCCCATTTCTGTAGCCTGTCTTGGTGGAAAAAGTGGAGTCTGCCTTCTGGCCTGTTGTAAAGGGACACTTAGGGGAGTACAAAGACTAGGATACAAATATTAGTCTCACCTGAGTTGAAAAGATCGGATGCAGCACAGTGAGTGAGCCCGCTATCACATGCTATTATTTGGAGCCTTTATAGTATTTACCCCCTGAGATAGGTACTTCAATAGTACAATTACAGTTATCAAAGTAGGGTGACTGTTTCAATAGTTTGGAATAGTTCTGTGACATTAGGCAGGTTCCTTCTTTTTGTATGTCTCCTAAGGTGAGTCGGGGAGTTTCCTATTCACAGCCTTGTGCGCTGCTGAGCTCAGTTAAGTTTAGGGGAGTTCCTACCCCGACATAGTAAGGGGGTTTTGGGTTTAGATACAACTAGCAATCTTGTCCTATGTCTGGGGTGGTCTTATTTAAGACCTTGTGTATTGTTGTTAGTATAGTTATTAATACTCCTTCTGGTTCTGGTTGTGGCTGGTCGAATGCCTGGGGGTTAATAGTTGTTAGGCTACTACTTGGAGGGGCTAGAGCTGGAGTTGGAGTTGCTCTGGAAACAGAAGTTTTCCTAGGTGTAAGACTTTGAGGTAGTCCCGGAACTAGAAGTGGTTTGTTAGGTCCCATGGTGTTAGCCTTCCTGGGAGGGTCCTTAACCTGTATAGTAAAATACAATCCTGAATCATACTTGGTTTTATATAATCTGATATCGCATGTCTGTCCTGTGAGCCAATAGGCCAATAGTGTTGTCCCCCAGGACTACCAGTTTTGATGGTGATTATGATAGGATTGCAAGACCCAAGAGAGCATGTGGAGGGGCTTGGCCCTCTTATTAATCTAATATGATCATCATTCTGTTTTTTATAATTAGCTGTAGTGGAGATAGTCTCACAATCCCGGTTAGCACAAGAAAATTGGCCTTGGCCCTCACATCCAAGTCCCATATTACCCATGTGGCCAGATATTCCTGGGTAATGTCCTTGAGGACAAATATAGAGTCCTATCTCTAAGAGGCTTTTCTCAGCCAATAATATACCACAGCCGGGTTCCCCCTTGTAGCCTAAGTATGCTCCTCCTCTTAGGAAGGATGCTGATCCAAGGTGGTATCTGGCTGTTGCAATGGTGAGGGGATCTCTGGCAAGCTGGCACAAGTTTACTCAGATCTCTGGAGTACCATGGCTGGTGATGTTCTAGGCAATAATTTTACCGGTCTCAGTTACTATAAGCAACTATACTCTAGGCTGGTGTATGTTTCTGTATGGCTGGGCTAAAGAAGAAAAAAGGAAAAAAACAGAGGGTTAGACTTATGCACGCTTGAGTCTTAGTCTTAAGGGCCCGTCTTCCTGAGCTGTCCACTCTCGTGCTGCCTTCACGTGGGAGTGGTGAATCCATGATGGGATGCCGTCTACTTTAACTGCAGTGGGTGTCATCAGGTAGACAGTGAAGGGTCCTTTCCATTTGGGTTCTAGTCCTTTGGAAGTGAACTTCCAGATCCACACAGAGTCCCCAGGCTGAAACTGATGGGGAAGTCCGTCCCCCAGGGCTGAGTGGGCAGCATGAACCCGGGACCAAATCTCCTTCTGTACACTTTGAAAGGCCTGTAAAGACTTAAGTAAGACAAGGTTACATAGTTCTGCCTTTTTCTCATCTTCTAGTCTAGGTACTAAAGGTGGGAGTTTTCCAAGGAAAATTTCATATGGAGTACACCTGGCTCAGAGAAGAGCAAAGAGGAGAAGTTCTACCTAGGTCGCACCAGTTTCTAATCTTAACTTGACTAATGTCTCTTTTAGGGTCTGATTCATTTGCTCTACTTGGCCCGAACTTTGGGGCTGGTAGGCGCAGTGAAGTTTCTATTGCAAATTTAGGTAGCTAGCCAATTGTTGTGATACCTTTGCTACAAAGTCTGGCCCGCTATCTGACCCTAAAGTTCTGGGGAGCCCAAATTAAG
>NW_006437739.1:1248193-1250508 GCF_000325575.1 Pteropus alecto
ACTGATCGGGATGTCCCAGGTCTCCTGTGACAATTTTCCAAACATTCCTCACTAAAACCCTGTCAAAAGAACCCTCTGGAGACTAGTTTACATCAAAAGACAGCCACTCAACTTTGCACAGTGTTTTCAGTCTGCCTGGAGAAAACTTTCTGCCATAGTCAGCTCCTTCTACAAACCCTTCTTTGAAATGTCGCAGGACACAACACAAGGGTGTCTTCTGTGAACTCAGGCTTCCCCTCATCACTTGCGCAGAAAACACAAAACAGACACTCAGACAAGAACAATCAGACACTCAGACAAGAACAATTACTGGGGTGTAGGTGGACCCGGAGAGGTCCGCCACCTACAACCTAGACAAGAACAAAGATGACAGAACCCGATGACAGGGCACAGGAGGCGGCGTCCCGCAGCCTGGCCATGGTCTGGGAGATATGACTCCATCCAGTCCCTCCACACACCCCCAATGACTAGTCAACAGAAAGGTACCTTTTTATCCAGACACCGAGGCCTCGGAGATTCCCAGTAGGATCAGGAACAAAGAGTGCATCCTGGAGGTTGCATCCTTGACAATTGTGTTGACCCCGTTACGGTGTTCAAGGGCCCTGGAACTTCTCAGGGTGGCCACCCCTTTGAGTCCGTAACAGGGACAGCAACCACTTCAGAGACCTATCCGGTCTTAGATCTCAGGGCCACTCCCTGAGATCTCGCTGGGGCCTCCAAATGTTGTAGCTGCCAGCCCCCAATAGACATGCGGACCACCAGAAATCAGTGAGTTATAGGAAACACACTCTTTATTCAGCCAGCTGGGTCTGCCAGGGGTACGCAGATCCCAAATTAAGCAGCTCCGAAATGTAGAGGTACAGAGTTTTTAAGCCCTAAACCCCTATTCTTCATCCTGTTTGAACACACAAGTCTATTTTTCTTCTTTTTACTGTCAACCCACAGGTTAGTTGTGCAAGCAGGGGTACAGAAGCAGAAAGCTTATTGTTAGAGCGTTATCTTCCCATGGGCCATAGCCAAGTAGTAATTTTTCAGCCGGCACAGGTTCGTCTCCTCTCAGGTCCGCATTGATATTACAACCAAGTTATAAAATAATCAACGTAGAGAATCACCTGAAGTCTAGCTGATTGTAACACCTACATCTGATAATATAAAAGAGCCATATCTCAGCCTGTAGGAGGGGCAAAATCGCAAATTGGGCTGGACCTGCCCCAGTGGGTGGTGGAGGATCACCAGGAGTGAGAGCAAACCTACAGAGGCTCTCCTGCAGGAGAGGGGGATCCTGGTCTCATTTCGGGGCTCCCTAGCCCAGGGTTCCAGCCCAGGGAAGAGGAGATTCCAATAACTCTGACTGTAAACACCAGAGGAGATTCCAGCCATCCGGGTGAGTCAGAAGAAAACTAAGACTCTAGACGCCCCTTTGAAGGACCTGTGCACAGGCTTTCTGACCTGTGGACACATCCGGGACACCGGCGGTGGGTCAGAGGCTTGCGTGGAATTCATACTTAGAAAGTCTGCATTACCTGGCTCCAGAACCAGGGCCAGAAGGGCAGCCACCATTGGGCCTTAGTCCTGTCCCACTACCAGGCAATCTGCAGACTTCTCCAGCATGATGGTATAGACCCTCCCATAGGGCCATTAGGAAGCGCTGGCCTGAGGAGATCAGCCTGCCCCACCCAACCTTCAGATTGCCTGGGGCTTTTGTTGCTGGATGGCTGCCACACCCTGTGGTAATTTAGGGCCAGGCATTCCCAGCTGGCAGCCAGCATGGTGAGCCACATTTCCGTGATAGGATCAGGCAGATCACTGCTGATGTGAATGTAGGTGGATCTCTGAGATCTGTAGGCGAGTCCCAGACAGCAGCTGGTCTTGCTGTGATCTGGGACTTCTGTGGGAACGCATGAATGGTTACCAAAGTTTCAGCAAGACTGAGGCTGTATTGATTTGACTGCCATTGTCTCTCTGAGACCCCGCTCCACCCTACCCACAAATTGCCTCAGGCGGCCAATTGACAGTGAACTGACACAGCCCTGCCCCTCCCCTACAGATACCCAATCAACACAGGCAACAAACTTTGGCTGGCGCAGGGCGGGCACTGCAGGGAAATCAGTGGCAGGCAGACCTCTGCTGACTGCAAGAGTTACAATATTGCATTCTGGGGAGAACAGGGGTCTGTAGGACTGTTACGGACTTCAGCTGGTCTCACTGTGATCTGTGACTACAGCGGGAATGTCCAGGCACAGAAGTTGCAGTAAAACAGGCTGTATTGGCCTGACAGTCCTTGTTTCCCTGAAATCCCGCTTCACCCAAGCCAC
>NW_006437740.1:0-466 GCF_000325575.1 Pteropus alecto
GTTTCCATTGCTTCCTTGTCCTTGTGTTTCTCTTTCCTTATTTTGGTTTGCTTTTGCAGATTTTTCCTCTAGTTCTTCTTGTTTTATGTTATATACTTCAGTTCTGAATCTTTGATTTGTGGTTACCATTACGAATATGTAAAGGATAGTTATATATATACAGTTGTCCATTTTCTTCTCTGTGTGCCTTATCTCCATTCCTCTTTGTGAATTTTTATCATTGAATCCTCCTGTTTTCATTCATTGTTGTTTCAGTTTATCCCTTTGTATGCTGAACGTTCATTACTATCTTGCTATAGCAATTCTCTTCTTATTATCTAAGCGTATAATGCCCTGTTCTTAGTAAGGGTTGCATTCTTCTGCTTCTATTTGCCTACTAGTCACCTTACTCCTAATTATGTATTTTTTTGTCATTTTGTTTTAGGTGAGCTGACCCCTTTCAGTATTTCCTGTAGTGCAGGCCTCG
>NW_006437741.1:0-3506 GCF_000325575.1 Pteropus alecto
TTTATAAACTGTATAAATGTCTAATCAATGTACTGAATGCTTGAATCTAATAATAAAATAAAACTTAAAAAAACAATATTAGCAATTTAAAATAATCAACTTTCACTTCCACGAGTACATATATATTACTTTTTTAAGTTGATGAACTAATAAAAAGTTAAATAAGATCAGCTCAATTTAAACAAAACATTTAAAAAGTCAAAACATTTTTTTCTACAAATGATTGATAAATATGCTTACATCTAAAGAAACAAAGTATGTGCCAGAATTAATATCTCAATAAACAATCATAAATATGGTACTTATATGCAATGATATTATGATTTAACAAAGGAAAAGACTAACAAATTTAAAACAATTAAAGCCTGCAAAGAACAGAGATTACTAAAAGCGGAGAAACCACATGAGAAGGTCACCTAGTAGCTAGATGCCCACTGTGAGAAACACACTAAAAAGTGGGCATTAGGCAAATTACATACGGCCTCCACCCTATGTTCCTTTCACTTTATGTAATGATTTATGCAACACTTTCATGCAACACTCCTAATTGTGTTTCTCCATGATAACATGCCCCTCTATGAATTTAAAATACTATGTTTCTCATCTAAGACTATTGCATTTTAAACTTGGTAGAAATCAGAATATGAAATAAATAAGAACAATAACAAAAATATACAAATGAAACAATTAAAGCAGTTCTAAAAGAAAAATTCATAGCAATATAGGCCTACCTCAAGAAACAAGAAAAAATTCAAATAAGCAATCTAACCTTACACTTAAAGGAACTAAAAAAAGAAAAAAGAAACCCAGCAACAGCACACAAAGCCCAAAGTGAGTAGAAGAATATAATAAAGATTAGTGTGAAATTAACAAAATATGATTTTTTAAAAAAACTGTACAATATCATGGAATCCAAGAGCTAATTCTTTGAAAAGATAAACAAATCGATAAACTTTTTAAATTTTTTATTAAATGTATTGAGATGACGTTGGTTAATAAAAGCACATAGGTTTCAAGTGTAGGATTCAAAATATGTATATTGCATTGTGTGTTCACCACCCAAAGTCAACTCTCTTTCCATCACCGTATTTTTGACTCCCTTCATCCTTATCTACCTCCTCCCTTACCTCTGGTGACCACTAAATTATTTCCACATCCATGAGTCTGTTTGTCATGTTCGTTTGTCGCTTTCAGTTTTATATCCCACATGAAAGGAAAATTATATGGTTCTCAACTTTTTCTATCTGACTTATTTTACTTAGCATGATAATCTCAAGATTCATCCATGTTGTCGCAAATGACAGTATATTTTTCTTATGGCTAAGTAATATTCCATTGTATATATGTACCACATCTTCTTTATTCAATCATATAACACTTTGGTAGTTTCTAGTCTTGGCCACTGTGAATAATGCTGCAATGAACATCAAGGTGTATATTTCTTTATGGAAAAAATTTAAATGTTTTAATTTTTCAGGTAACTACCCTGAAGTGCGATTGCTGTGTCAAATTGCAGCTCTATTCATAATCGTCTGAGAAAACTCCTTACTGTTTTCCATAGTGACTGTACCAACTTACATTCCCACTAGCAATATATGAGGGTTCCATTTTTTTTAGAACCTCTGTAACACTTATTATTTTTTGTCCTGTTAATAATAGCCATCCTAACAGGTGTGAGGTGGTATTTCTTTGTGGTTTTGATTTGCATTTTCTTTATAATTAGTGAAATGGAATATCTTTTCATATGTCTGTTGGATACTTGTATATCTTTTTGGGAAAAAATGTCTGCTCAGGTCCTCTGCCCATTTTTAATTAGATTGTTTTTCTTTGAGTTGTATACGTTCTTTAATATTTTGGATATTAACCCCCTATCAAAGGCGTCACTTGAAAATATTATTTTCCATTCAGTTGGTTGCCTTTTTATTTTGTTGATGTTTTCTTTAGCTGTGCAGAAGCTTTTTAGAGAGAGCTGGTTCTTTGAAAAGACAAACAAAGTTGATAAACCTTTAGCCAGACTCAGCAAGAAAAAAAGGAACCCAAATAAATAAAATCAGAAATGAAAGAGGATAAGTGACAGTTGACACCACAGAAATACAAAGGATTATAAGAAAATACTACAAGTTATATACACCAACAAATTGAGCAACCTGGAAGAAATAGAAAAAATTCTATAAAGATTCAATCTTCTAGGACTGAATCAGAAAGAAATAGAAACACTGAACAGAACAATAACTACTAACAAAATTGAATCAGTAATCAAACTCCCGACTGAGTCAAAACAGAAACCAGATGGCTTCACAGGTGAACTTTACCAAACATTCAGAGAGCAATTAACATCTATTCACTCAAACTATTTTAAAAAATTAAATTAAATGGAAGGCTCCCACACCCATGTTACGAGATCATTACCCAGATTCCAAAACCAGACAAAGATATTACAAAAAAGGAAAATTATAGGCCAATATCTATGATGAACAAGATGCAAAAATCATCAACAAAATATTAGCGAACTAAATTAGCAATACATTAAAACTGTCACACCTCATGGTCAAACTGGAATTATTCTTGGTTCAATATTCAAAAACCAATAAATATGATACACTACATTAACAAATTGTAAGATAAAACCACACGATCTCAATAGATGCAGAAAAAGCATTTGACAAATCTAGCATCTTTTTATGATAAAAAACATCTACAAATTGAAAATAAGAAAACATATCTCAACAAAATAAAGATCATATATGACAGACACACAGCTAACATCATACTTAATGGGGAAAAACTAAAATTGTTTTCCTTAGGATGAGGAAAAAGAAAAGGATGCCCACATTTACTACTTTTATTTAACATAGTATTTTTAAATGTGGTACATATAGACAATGAAATATTACTCAGCCATAAGAAAAGATGAAATACTGCCATTTGCGACAACATGGATGGATCTTGAGAGTATCACACTGATTGAACTAAGTTAGGAAAAATGTCGAGACTATATGATTTCACTTATATGTGAGATATAAAACTGAAAGCAAAAAAATGAACATGACAAACAGATAGAGACTCATGGACATAGACAACAGTTTAGTGATTTCTAGAGCGAAAGGGGAGGGGAGGTAGCTAAAGGTAGAGGTGGTTACCCCAACACATTTAATTTAAAAACCGTTCTAGCCACAGCAATCAGAAAATCAAAAGAAACAAAAGGCATCTAAATTGGAAAGGAAGAAGTAAAACTGTCATTATTTGCAGATGACATAATACTATGTATGTAGAAACCTAAAGGTTCCACAAAAAGACTGTTAAAAATGATAAATGCCTTTAGTAAAGTAAGAGGAAACAAAATCAATATTCAGAATTCAATTGTATTTTTATACACCAATAATGAACTATCAGAAAGAGAAATTAAAAAATAATCCCATTTATAATTGCATCAAAATACTCAGAAAATTATAAAACATTAAAGAAAAAATTGAAGATACAAGTAAATGGAAGCCATATATTATGGT
>NW_006437741.1:4360-7783 GCF_000325575.1 Pteropus alecto
CAAACAAACAAACAAACAAACAAACAACCCACAAACGATCCAATTTAAAAAACTGGGCAAAGAACCTAAATAGGCATTTCCCCAATGAGGATATACAGATGGTCAATAGACATATTAAAAGATGCTCAGCATCACTAATCAACAGAGAAATGCAAATTAAAACCACAATAAGATATCACCTCACACCTGTCATCAATAAACAAGTGTTGGTGAAAATGTGGAGAAAAAGGAACCATTGTGCACTGTTGGTGAGATTGCAAATTGGTGCAGCCGATATGAAAAAGTTTGGAGGTTCCTCAAAAAACTAAAAAGAGGACTACTTTATGACCCAAAAATTCCACTTCTGGTTTTTATTTTAAGAAAATGAGAACAATAAATCAAAAAGATATATACACCGTATGTTTACTAAAGTGGTATTTACAATAGCTAAGATATGGAAACAATTTAAGCGCCCATCAATAGACAATTGGATAAAGAATATGTGGTACATATATTCGATGGAATATTTCAAGAAATGAAATCTTACCATTTATGACAACATGGATGGACCGGGAATGTATTATGCTAAATGAAATAAATCAGAAAAAGGCAAATACCATATGATTTCACTTATAATTTAAATTTAAAGAACAAAATAAACTAAGAAACAAAATGGAAACGGACTCAGATACAGAGGAGGAGCTGATAATTGCCAAATGGGAGAGGGGATGGGTAGAAAAGGTGAAGGGCCGAAGAAGTATAAATTGGTAGTTATCAAATAGTCACAGGGATGTGAAGTACAGCATAAGGGATATAGTCGATAACATTGGAACAACTAAGTATAGTGGCAGGTGGGTCTACACCAATCAGAGAAATTACTTCATAAATTATATAAATTACATAAATGTCTAATTACTGTGCTGTATATCGGAAACTAACATAAAATAATATCATATATTAACACTAATTTTAAAATAAAAATTTAAAAAACTGCTCCTGCTTTACCCAAACATTCTGGCTCTGGGAATCATAATTTAAGGAGAAATTATCATTAGGAATGTGCTTTGTGTTATGCACATTAATGATTATTTAAGCTTTTCTTGAAATTGGTCCTATTCTGTCCAGGGGGAAAACTCATTGTATTTACATGGTCTACAGTAAATTTTTTCATTCTACATGGCCTTGTAGGTTCCTGCTCCTGCAAAATGTATACTGTCTTTAACCACTAGCAACAGTAGTTGTGTGCATGGTGGGCACAGAGAAAACGCTAGACTTTTTTCCCTCAGGCTTACCAATTTTTTCCTTCTTAGGCTTTTCTTGCTGTATACCACCCTCCTCCCTGATATTTGTACAACCATGTAAACATCTACACAAACTCTTGCTGACTTTACCACAAAGGGATACACACCCATCTGATCCTATAGGACTCATATGGCCTCGTTACAAAAATCTAATCTAAAAAAAAAGTATGAATAGGGCAAACAAACGTAAGCAAATTTTACTCATGAAAATAGTCCCAAAAATTCTTAAAAAAAGAGTGAATTGATTCTAACAGTATATAAAAAAAATCCATAAATATTTGCATTTAATTTAAGGTAAAATTAACACTAGAATATTCTTAAAGTTAGAGATGTTTACAAACATTACAACAGATTATAGACAAAAATTATACCCTCTGTATTAGTTACAAAACCTTGACATAATTTTCTCTAAATCCTGATTTTAAAAACATGCTAACAAACTAGTAGTAGAATAAAATACTCCAATATCCTATTCCTTTACCTTCTTGACAATCTTTGACATTCATTTGTCAATGAAATTATTGAAAATATCATTTCTACATTGTTAGGCTATCCCTCTCCTCTGATGTGTGTGTATAGGTATGTTAACATGAACAGCAAGATACAAGTTTCATTTGCTTTTTACGGAGAGTGTAAAAGAATCTGTTGCCCCTCCACCCAGTACCCCATCCTTAAAAAGAGTTGGCTCTAATATTAGGTTATTGATTACTATTCTAATTCCTGTGCATATTGACTTCAACTCATTGCTTCCATCTAGACACTTGACTTAGATTTGTTCACCAAAAATAGTGATCAGTTTGGAATGCAGACATTGTGATAACAACAAAAACTCTAAGTCTGTTCTCCCTTTGCTCACCCACTACGAGCCTGAAACTTCCTGTGAAGAACTGGCAGAACTCTGTGGGTTGGCACAGTCAATAGTAAGCACCTATCTACATAACCAGCTTTCGTCTGAGAAGGCTGTGTTGATCACTGTCAGACCAGACCAAAAGATTCTCATCAGTTCTGCCTCATATCACTGGGTATTTGATTGACTTGATGAGTTAGCCTGATTTCGAGGTGGAGATACTTTAAGATAAGAAAAGAAAAAATTTTAATAGCAAAATTGGCCAGCACATACCTTACTGTCTGCCACGTTAAAGTGAGTCTCGGAGCAGTCAGTGAGTTTCTATAACTGACCTGGTGTCATTAGATGGTGAGAAACCAAGATTTCAAAATGACCAGACATTGAAAATTCTCTAACTTTGCACAGAAGGATATTGGGGCTCTGTGATTTGAGTGAATTCTGAAGCTTCGGAGCATCACCAGATTTGGTGAGGTTCTGTTCTTATAAACTCTCATTCCAAATCTACTCATCACAGCCCAAATAGAAACCTAAATTTCATCACTGTTAGTGCTTACATGTGTTAGCATCTGTTTTACCCTTTACACCGTGACGTTTACCATGGAAAGAACTGTGTTTGCTCAGTTTCACCTTTTCTCTCTCTCTCCATCTAGCATGTTGCCTCTGGTCAAAATGGGTTACACGCACAATAAGCTGAGGGCTAGAACCCAACTCTTGGACTCTGAATCTCGTGCCTGGACCATACTAGATGCTTTTAGCACACACACGCACAAATCATTTCCCTCCCTAAAGGCATTACTTTATTTTGCCCGATGGCTCCTTACTAGCTTCAAAGCACTTTCCAGCATTTTACATCATTGGGATTTATAGGAGGAGGCTGGGTATGGTGATATCCACTTGAGCAACGATATCTGGAAAAGTGTACACGACCTGCCAGGTCGCACGGATAAATAACGCTTTCTGACTGCTGAGTAAAGTCCCTGTTTACCAAGACTGAGCCTCACAAACACTACTGACGGACAACCTATAGAGTTGACATTGAGTGGATTTCCGCAATCTGGAAAAGTTGGATGACTTCCCTGTCCAGATGCTTACCTTATAATTTGTGTTCAGTCACTATAATTTCTTAGAAAGTGTAAAATATTTAGAATTCCTTCTGAACATTGGTACCGGGGGGTGCTGTTAAGGAAGTAAGAGTAGACAATTTGAGTAGGAAGGGCATAACTGAGTGGGTCTCGCTAGGTTGTCCTGCCTCAGCCTGCCGGATTGTGAGCAGGGCTGGGATCACCCTAATCCCCA
>NW_006437741.1:9575-27075 GCF_000325575.1 Pteropus alecto
GTTGCAAATGGCAGTATTTCATCTTTTTATGGCTGAATAATATTCCATTGTGTATATGTACATCTTCTTTATCCAACCATTTATCAAGGGACACTTCAGTTGTTTCCAATCTTGGCCACTGTGAAAAATGCTCCAATAAACATCAGGGTGCATATATTTTGAGAGATAAATGTTTTCAAGTTTTTTGGGTAGATACACAGGTCAAAGATAGCTCTATTCTTTTTTTCTTTATGAAATTTATTGGGGTGACATTGATTAATAAAATTACGTAGGTTTTAAATGTGCAATTCAAGAATACATCATAAGTATATTGCATTGTGTGTTCCCTGACCAAAGTCAAATCTCCTTCCGTCACCATATATTTGACACCTTTCCCTCTATCTCCCCTTCTCCCTCCCTTCCCTCTGGTAACCACTAAACTGTTGTCTGTGTCCATGAGTCTGTGTTTGTCTTGTTCATCTGTTGCTTTCAGTTTTATATCCCACATGAGTGAAATCATGGTTCTTGACTATTCTGACTTATTTTGCTTAGCATGATAATCTCGAGGTAGCTCTATTCTTAAATTTTCAAGGAACCTCCATACTGTTTTCCATAGTGACTGTATCAACTTACATTCCCAGCAGCAGTGTATGAGGGTTCCTTTTTCTTCACAACCTCTTCAACACATTATTTCTTGTCTTGTTGATGATTGCCATTTTAACATGTATGAGGTAGTATTCACTGTGGTTTTCATTTGTATGGTCTTTATAACTAGTGAAGTTGAGCATCTTTTCACATATATGGTGGCTATTTGCATGTCCTCTTGGGAGAAATATTTGCTCAGGTCCTCTGCCCAATTTAATTGGATTGTTTTTTTGTTGTTCAGTTGTATAAGTTCTTTATATATTTGGAATATTAGCCCCTTATCAAAGGTATCATTTGCAAATAGCTTTTCCTATTTGGTTGGTTGCCTTTTTATTTTGTTGGTGATTACTTTTGCTGTGCAGAAGCTTTGTAGATTGATATAGCTCCACTTATTTATTTTTGTTTTTACTTCTCTTGCCTTTAAGGTCAAATTGATAAAATCCCCCCTGAGATCAAGGTCCATGAGTTTAGTACTTATGTTTTCTTCAGTGTATTTGTTTAAGGTCTTATATTTTGGTCTTTGATTAATTTTGAGTTAATTTTGGCGTATGGTGACAAATAGCAGTTTCATTCTTTTGCATGTGACTTTTCAACTTTCCCAGCACCATTTATTAAAGGTTTTCTTTTCTTCATTGCATGTCATTAGCTCTTTTTTTGAAAATTACTTGCCCACGTACATGTGGGTTTATTTGTGGGCTCTCAATTCTGTTCCATTGGTCTGTGTGCCTGTTTTGTTTGTTTGTTTGTTTGTTTGTTTGTTTTTCCCTGCGGATAACGTGCTGTTTTGATTACTGTCAATTTGTAATATAATCTGAAGTCAGGCAGAGTGATACCTCCAGCCTTATCCTTTTTCCTCAGGATCACTTTGGCTATTTGGGGTCTTTTGTGGTTCCACACAAATTTTATGAATTTTTGTTTATTTCTTTGAGAAATGCCATTGGGGTTTTGATGGAGATTGCATTAAACCTGTATGTTAATTTGGGTAATATGGCCGTTTCAACCGTTAATTCTTCCAATCATGAATACAGAATATCTTTTCATTTTAGTGTCCTCTTTAATGTCTTTCAATGAGGTCTTCTAGTTTTTAGTGTATAGGTTCCTCACATCCTTTGTTAACTTTATTCCTTGCTAATTTATTCTATTTGTTGTAACTGCAAATAGAATTATTTTTTAAATTTCTTTTTCTGAATTTTAATTGTTAGTATATAGGAATGCAATGAATGTTTATACATTGATTTGTACAAATCCTGCAACTTTATTTTATTGCTTTTGTTAGCTTTTTGGTGGAGTCTTTTGAGTTTTCTATATAAAGAGTTATGTCACCATAAAATAAATTAATTTTAAAAAAAGGAATTATGTCACTTGCAAAAAGTGACAATTTTAATTTTTCATTCCCAATTTAGATGCCTTTTCTTCCAGGTAATTAAATTTGGTGGCATATAGCCTTTTGTAGTATTCTTGCATAGTCTTTTTATTTCTGAGGTGGTCCTTGTAATTTCTTTCATTGCTGATTTTGTAATTGTGTTTTCTCTTTTTTTCTTAGTGAGCCTAGCCAGAGGCTTTCTAATTTTCTTTTTAAAGAAGCTCTTTACTGCATTTTTTTCTGTTGTTTTTTGTTCTCGATTCCACATAACTCTCTTAATTTTATTATTTCCATTTCTCTACTAACTTTTGGTTTCATTTGTTCTTTTTCTAGTCTTTAAAGTGAAATGTTAAACTGTTTGAGATTTTTCTGGTTTCTTAAGTTAGGCCTGCAACGCTACAAACTTCTCTCTTATTACCGCTCGCTGTATCCCAAAAGTTTTGATATGTTGTTTTGTCATTCTCATTTGTCTCCTGAATCTTTTGATCATTTCTTTTCTTTCTTTTTTGACCAGTTGTTATTTAGTTTCATATTGTTTAATCTCTGCATACTTGTGGTTTCTCTTGCTTTCTTTTTGCAGTTAATTTCCAGTTTCAAGCATTATGGTTGGAGAATATGCTTAGTATGAATTCAATCTTTTTAAAATTGCTGGAGCTAGTTTTGTGTCCCAACACATGGTCTATCCTTTAGAATGTTCCATGTGCACTAAAGAATGTGTAATATGGTGTTTTGGGATAAAAGGCTCTGTAAATGTTGATTATATCCGATTGGTCTAGTGTGTTATTTAAGGTTCATATTTCCTTGTTGATTTTCTGTCTGGATGTTCTATCCATAATTGTCAATGAGGTATTTCGTCTCCTATTATAATTGTGTTTTTGTCAGTTCTTTTTTCTATTGGCAGTGCTTTACATATTTTGCTGCTCCCAGGTTGAGTGCATGTATATTGATAAGGATTATGTCTTCTTATTGTCTTATCATTATAAAATGCCCATATTTTTCTTTTGTTATTTTTTAACTTCAAATCTGTTTTGTCAGGTATAAATACAACTACACTTACTTTCCTCAGAATGTCAATATGCTTGGAGTATCATTTTCTGTCCCTAAAAGGTTTTTATGTTATGTTTTGTTTGTTTGTTTGTTTGTTTTTGTTTTTGTGTGTTTTTTTTTTTTGCTTAATTTTTGTAATAGCTGAGTAATATTCCATTGTACAAATGTACCACAACTTTTTCCAATTGTCTATTGATGGGCATTTAGGAGTGAATATATCTTTTCAGATTAGTTTAGGTTTTCTTAAAATAAATACCCAGAAGTGCAATTTCTGGGTCAACAGTAGTCTTATTTTTTTTCAGAAACTTCCCTATTGTTTTCCATAGTGGCTGTACCAATTTGCGATCTCACCAACAGTGCACAAAAGTTCCCTCTTTTCCACATCCTTGCCAACATTTGCTGTTTTTTTTTTTTTATTATTTATTGATAGCCATTCTGAAAGGTGTAAGGTGATAACTCATTGTGGTTTTAATTTATATTTCTCTGATTAGTAATGTTGAGCATCTTTTCATGTCTCTTGGCCATCTGTATGCCCTTATTGGAAAAATGCCTATTTATGTCCTCTGCCCATCTTTAATTGAATTTAGTGAGTTAGTGAGATATTTTGGTGATTACTTGTATGAGTTATTTATAAATTTTAAATATTGACCCCTTATCAGATTTATCATTGACAAATATATTCACCATTCAGTAGACTGCCTTTTCATTTTGTTGGTTTCCTTCACTGTGCAAGAACTTTTTAGTTTGATGTGATCCCACTTGTTCTATTTTTTTTTCTTTTGCCTGAGGTGACATATCAGAAAAAATATTAGTTAGAAGCAATGCCAGAGAGTTTACTGCCTATGTTTTCTTCTAGAAATTTTATGGGTTTTGGTCTTACCTTTAAGTCCTTAATCCATTTTTGAGCTTATTTATGTATATGGTGTAAGAAGGTGATCTAGTTTTATTTCTTTATACCTGTTCAGTTTTCTCAACACCATTTATTGAAGAGACCGTTTTTACCTTATTGTGTATTTCTTCTCATTTGTCATAAATTAAGTGACTATTTAGGCACGAGTTTACTACTGGACTCTCTATTCTGTTCTATTGATCTGTTTGCTTTTATGCTAGTACCATGTTGTTTTGATTATTATAGCCTTGTAGTATAATTTGATAGTACGTATTTGTTACCTCCAACTTTGTACTTCTTTCTTAAGATGGCTGTGGCTATTCGGGGTCTCTTGTGGCTCCATATAAATTTTAGGACTATTTCTTTGAGTTCTTTGAAAAATGCCATTGCTATGTTCATAGGAATTACACTGAATGTATAGATTGCTTTGGGTAGTATGGACATTTTAACAATGTTTTTTCTTTCCATGAGCGTGGTATGTGTTTTCATTTTCTGCATCTTCTTCAATTTCTTTCCTCAGTGGCTTATAATTTTCCGAGTTCGGGTTAAATTTATTCCAAAGTATTTAATTTTTTGATAAAATGTAAATGGAATTTTCCTAATTTCTCTTAATGATAGATTGCTATTGGTGCATAACAATGCAACCAATTTCTGAATACTAATTTCGTATCCTACTACTTTAATGAATACATTTATCAGTTCTTATAGTTTTTTTCATGAAATCTTTAAGGTTCTTCATATAATCATGTCAACTGCAAATAATGACAGATTTACTTCTTCCTTTCCTATCTGGATGTCTTTTCTTTCTTTTTCTCTTGCGATTGCTGTGGCTAGGACTTCTAATACCTTGTTCAATAAAAATGATGAAAGTAGAATTGTCTTCTTCCTGGTATTAAAGTTTTAGATATTCACTATTGAATATAGTGTTAGCTGTGGGTTTGTCATATATGGCCTTTATTATGTTGAGGTGTTTCCTCTATCCCCACTTTGCTGAGAGGTTTTATTATAAATTTATGCTGAATTTGTTGAACACTTTTCTGAATCTATTCATATGATCATATGATGTTTTATCTTTCATTTTCTTCATGTGGCGTATCATGTTTTTTGATTTGGAAATATTGAAACAACCTTGCTTCCAAGGAATCAATCTCACTTGATCATGGTGTAACTGATCTTTTAAAGTATTGCTGAATTCAGTTTGCTAACATTTTGTTGAGGATTTTGCATCTATTCATCATGGCTGTCAGTATGTAACTTTTTCTTTTTTTTTTTTTTACAGTCTTCGGTTTTTGTCAGGGTGATTGTGGCCTCATGAAATAATATTGGGAAGTTCCTCCTTTCCAGGACCACTTCGGCTGTGTCTCATAGATCCTGAGTCAATGTGTTTTCATTTGTCTCAAAGTATGTTTCGATTTCTTCTTTGATCTCTTTGCCAACCCATTCATTGTTTAGTTGAATGTTATTTAGCCTCCATGTGTTTGTGGGGGTTTTTTTTTCTTGTGCTTGATTGCCAATTTAATACCACTGTGGTCAGAGAAAAAGCTTCATATGACTTCAAACTTCTTAAATTTATTGAGATTTGTTTCATGGTCTAATATGTGATCTTGGGAAATGTTTCACGTGCACTTGAAAAGAATGTACATTCTGCTGCTTTTGTGTGAAGGGCTTTGAAAATATCAATTAAATTAATCCGATGTAGTGTGTCACTTAAGGCAGCTCTTTCCTTGTTAATTTTCTTTCTATAAGATCTGTCCATTGGTGTCAATGAGATGTTTAAGTTCCCTACTATGACTCTACTACTTTTGATCTCCTTTATGTTGGTTCATATTTGCTATATATATTTAGGTGCTCCAAGCTGGGTCTACAAATGTTTAGAGTTCCTGAGACCCTGCCTCATCCAACTTGCAAGCTGCCTGAGGCTCTTTCAGCTCCTGATTCTTATGAGCAGCCAGCAGATAGCCTCAGGCATTGGGATGCCCAAGCCCTGTTGCTAAGCTGTCTCAGGTCTGATACTGGTGGATGTTGGCCTTGGTTCACAGTGTGGTTTTTCCCACATGCCTCCAGGTTCTACACAGGCAGCAAACAACTGCAAATAACCTTGTAGCTCTTCCAGGTAGCCCTGGGTGTTCATAGTCAACAGCTGACCTTTGTCTGTATGAGAGCTCCTCCCAAGTAGTTCCCAAACCAACACACCTAGATGCTGGATTTAGACCTCAACAGAGCATCATCTGATTAGCCCAACAAGCGGCATATCCAAAGAGTGATCTCAATAGGCACACAAGCCTGCTGTGGTGAATCTCACTTTATGGTGGTAGTTCCTACACAGCAGCTCATAATCTTTGGATGTGGCTAATACTCACAGCCAGTCAGCCAGTGAGTCAATCCCAAACACTGAGATGCCAATAGGAGTCAAGGCTCAACAGCAAAAGGGGAGCACATACAACCCACATAGGGACACTCCTGGGGCTCCTGGTGCAGGTGACCATGGAGACTGTACCACTGGGCAACAAAGAAAATCTACTACATAAGAACACCCTGCTAAACCTGGGAGACATAGCAGATCTACCTAATAGAAAAAAAACACAGCAGGGCAGCCAAAATGAGACAAAAAAGTAACATGTTTCAAATGAAAGAACAGGAGAAAAGTGCAGAAAAAGAACTAAATCGAATGGAGACAAGCAACTTACCAACAAGTTCAAAACACTGATTATAAGGATGCTTAATTAACATAGAGAAAGAATAGATGACCTCAGTGAGAACTTGGACAAAAAGATAGTAAGCATAAAAAAGGAGATAAAAATCACATAAAAAGTCAGAATAAAAAGAATATAATAACTAAAATGAAGAATACAGTAGAGAGAAACAACAGTAGATTAGATGAAGTAGAAGATCAAATCAGCAATTTGGAAGACAAAGTAGCAGAAAACACCCAATCAGAACAGCAAAAAGAAAAAGGAATTTAAAAATGAGGATAATTTAAGGGACCTCTGGGACAACAACAAGCATACCAATATTTGTATCATAGGGGTACCAGAAGAAGAGAAAGAGCAAGGAATTAAAAACTATTTCAAGAAATAATAACTAAAAACTTCCCCAACCTGCTGAAGAAAATAGTCATACCTGTCCAGGAAGTCCAGAGAGTCCCAAACAAGATGAACCCAAAAAGGCCCACATCGAGACACATCATAATTAATGTGCCAAACATTAAAGACAAAAAGAGAATCAGTAAGAGAAAAGCATTTAGTAACTACAAGGGAGCTCCTATGAGACTGTCAGCTGATTTTTCCAAAGAAACTTTGCAGGCCAGAAGGTATTGATACAAATATTCAAAGTGATGAAAAGCAAATCCCTACAACCAATATTGTTCTACCCAGCAAGGCTATTATTTATTATCAAAGTGGAGATAAAGATCTGAGACCAAAAAAAACCTTAAGGAGTTCATCACAACTAAGCCAGTATTAGAAAAAATGTTAAAGAGATTTCTTTAAAACGGTAAAGGGGTAAGAGCTAAATAATTACATAGCAATAACTATGTACCTATCAATAATCATTTTAAATGTTAATGGATTAAATGCTCCAATCAAAAGATATAAGGTCCCCAACTGAATAAGAGAACAAGATCCATACATATGCTGCCAACAAGAGACCCATTTTAGATCAAAAGACACACAAAGAAAGTAAAAGAATGAAAAAGCTATTTCATGCAAATAGAAATGAATAAAAGCTGGGATAGCAATACTTATCCCAGACAAAATAGGCTTCAAAACAAAGGCTATAATAAAAGATAAAGATGGACATTACATAATGATAAAGAAATCAACCCAACAAGCGAATATATCGCTAGTAAACATGTATGCACTCAACATAGCAGAACCTCAGTATTATAAAGCAAATATTGACCAATGTAAAGGGAGAGATTGACAGCAATATAGTCATAGTAGTGGACTTTAACCCCCTATTAACATCAATGGACAGATATTCCAGACAGAAAATCAGCAAGGAACAGCAACCTTAAATGACACAGTAAACTGCATAGATTTAATTGATATTTTTAAAGCATTTTATTCTAAAGTGACAGAATATACATTCTTCTCAAGTGCTCATGAAACATATTCCAAGGTAGCCCATATATTAGGCCACAAAATAAGACAATAAATTTAAAAAGGTTGAAAACATATCAGTCATCTTCCCAAACCACAATTGTATGGAATTAGAAATCAATTAGAAAAGAAATAACTGAAAAACAGACAAACGCATGGATGCTAAATAACATACTACTAGGTGATAAGTGGATAAACAATGAGATCAAAGTAGAAATTAAAAGATACTTGAGAAAATGAAAACAAAAACACAATGACCCAAAATCTATGGACAGAATGAAAGTCCTAACAGAGAAATTTATAGCAATTCATGCCTACTTAAAAAAAAAAATCTCATATAAACAATCTAACATTACACTTAAAGAAACGATAGAAAGAACAGCAAACAGTCTCAAAGTGAGTAGAAGAAAGAAAATAATAAAAATTAAAACAGATATTAATGAAATAGTCTAAAAAAATACAAAAGATCAATAAAACCAAGAGCTGATTCTTTTAAAAGCTAAAAAAAAGATAAACCTTTAACCAGAGTCATCGAGAGAAAGAAAAGAGAGCACTGAAATATAATCAGAACTGAAAGATAAGTAGTTATAAATGACTCCACAAAAATACAAAGGATTATAAGAAAGTACTACAGGATATTTATGCCAACAAAATGGATATATTTGTAGAAACACACCATCTTCTAAGACTGAATCAAAAAGAAACAGAAAAGCCAAAACAACTGATTACTCTTAATGAAAGAAAATCAGTTATCAAAAAACTCTCCCAAAACAAAAGTCCTGTACTGGATGGCTTCACAGGTAAATTTTACCAAATGTTCCCCCACAAAAAAGAGAAAAAAAAAGAAAAAAAATTAACACCTATTCTTCTCAAACTATTCCAAAAACTTCAAAAGGAGGAAAAGTTCCCAAGCACACTTTACAAAGCCATCACTATCCTGATTTCAAAATCAAAGACATTCCAAAAAAAGAAAAAAGAAAATTGTAGGTCAATATCCCTGATAAACATAGAGGCAAAAATTCACAACAAAATATTAGCAAACCAAATTTAGCAATACACTAAAAAGATTATACACTATGGTCAACTGGGTTTGATTCCTGAGATGCATGGTTGGTTCAATATCTGCAAACCAATTAATTGACACACCACATCAACAAATTAAAAGATAATTAAAAGATATAAGTCATATAATATATCAATAGATGCAGAAAAAATGTTTGATAAAATTGAGCATCCATTTATGATAAAAATTCTCAGCAAAGTGGGAATAAAGTAAACATACCTCAACATAATAAAACCGTATATGACAAACCCAGAGCCAACATCATACTCAACGTGGAAAAGCTTACTGTTTTTCTTAAGATCAGGAACAAGACAAGGATGTCTACTTTCACCACTTTTATTAAACATAGCATTAAAAATCCTAGCCACAGCAATCAGACAAGAAAAAAATGAAAGGCACGCTAATTTGAAAGAAAGAAGTAAAACTCATTATTTGCAGTTGATATGATATTATATACAAAGAACCCTAAAGGTTCCACAAAAAAACTGTTAAAAGTGATAAATGAATTCATTAAAGTAGCAGGATACAATATTAATATTCAGAAGACAATTGTATTTTTATATACCAATAATGAATTATCAGAAAGAAAAATTAAGATAACAATTCTATTTACAATTGCACCCAAAACACCAAAATAGCTAGACATAAACTTAATTAAGAAGGTGAAAGATGTGTACTTGTAAAATTATAAGCCACTGAAAAAAGAAATTGAATAAGATACAAATAAATGGAAGAATATACCATGTTCATGGATAGGAAAAATTGAGATTATTAAAATGTCCATAGACTGCCCCAGAGGGGGCCTGACTAAGGAGCAATGACGGCTATCTCTCCAGCCCTTGCCCCAACACCACACAATTCAGTCTTTCCTTATATATCTCTTGCACCTCCCCCACCACTAACCCTCCACAAAAGCCCTTGGAGTTTCAGTCAAGATGGCAGAGTAGATAAATGCTCTGCCTGCCTCCTCTCACAACCACATACAACTAAACTTTAGAATGGCCATCTTTGAGAGTCACCTGAAGTCTAGCTGAACAGAAGGCCTACAACTGGCGACACACTGAAGAGGCCACTTTGAGACTCTCCCAGGCGGCTGCCATATTTGAGTTTCTGGCAACATAGCTAACACTAGTTACCTTCCCCTGATTTCATGCCCAAATGGATTTTTTTTTCTCTGCATCATATAAGGGAATGAGTTCAAGAGCTGGAGATGTTGCTGAGGAAACAAGTATAATTCCATGGCACAAAAAAGAAGAAATTAAATATTATTGGACTGGCAAATATATAGGCTTAGATTTAAGGGTGGTGTAGGAAGATAATAAAAGACTAAGAAGGGCTGCTCATTAAACTAAACTAAAATAATGAATTAAAGAAAAAAAGAGTTTTATCTGCTAGGCATTAAACTTTCTAAGCTCAATATCTTAAACCCAGTAAGAATGATTTTAATGATGCTACTTGCGGTTGAATTTTTAAATTAAATATAGTTTCAGATCTACTGCTCATTCTTACAAACAAAACATTGGTTATCAATGCCATTGTATTTGGAGATCAAAGGTCCAGGCCACTTTAATGAGTTGTTAAGATTTTGAAGATCCATAGACTACAGTGTGATTAAAAAGTAATTTTAACATCATCTTTGAATTCGATTTAAACAGTAGATATAAAGAAGCAATATAGAATTTTAAAAAGTATCTCTGATGATTCAGAAAAAAATGAGTTTCTCTGTGGTATTTTTTAACCTACTTGGCATAATAAATACATGATATCAAAGGAATGGTTTCAAAAGCAACAGAATACAAAAGATAGACCCAATATGTTCTTAAAATATACCTGAAAAAATTTACAATTAAATGTCTTAGAAAAAATAGAAATTTAATACTAAGTTTTTGTTATTCCATGGTTTAGTAGCTTCGTGGTTGCTTCTAGAAGATGTATGGATAGAAAAGATTAATTTTCTAGATATAAATTCAACAAAAATTTATTAGGAACAAAATGAAGAAAATATATATATTTTTTATTTTTCACATTTTAAGGCAAATTGATTGAAGTAAGGATGTTTTAAATAAGTTTTCACTTTCTTCTTCTTTGAAATTATAATGGAATTGTCAAAGTTATAAGAATAAGACCTTGTTTATTGGGGAAGGAGAATATAGAAACATAGGAATTTCCCCCTGGTATGCTTTAAAAAATACAGACATAAATGTTATCCTTACTTTTATTTTTCCTCTAATACATTTCATTGTACAACTCTCCAAATCTCAAGCAATATTAATAGATTCTATTAAGTAAGCAATAATCTCATCATACTCAATACTGAGTATATGAGTACTCAGAATCAGAGCTTGAAAATGGAAAGACAGGAGAATCAGAATTTGAAGAGGATGGGAAATGCAAATCAAAACTACAATGAGATATCACCTCACACTTATTAGGAGGACCATTATCAACAACAATAAAGATAACAGCTTGGAAGAAGATATGAAAACAAGGGTAACTTTGTGCACTGTTGGTAGGAATGCAAAATGGTGCAGCAGCTAAGGAAACAGTATAGAGGTTCTTCAAGAAATTAAAAATAGAACTACGTATAATTCAGCAACCTCACTTTTAGGTATATATTCAAAAGAACTATAATCAGGATCTCAAAGAGATATTTGCATTTCATATTCATTACAGTATTATTCACAATAGCCAAGATATGGAAACAACCCAAGTGTCAATCAACAGATGAACTGATAAAGAAAACATGGTATATATACATAAAACAGAATATTATTAATTCTTAAAGAAATTCTGCCATTTGTGACAACATGAATGAATGTGAAGAATGTTATGCTAAGTGAAATAAACCAGTCATAGAAGGACAAATATTGCATCATTCCACTTATCTGAGGAATTTAAAATAGTCTAAATCATAGAAGCAGAGATATAATATAGTCGTTTCCAGGGGTTGGGAAGAAAGGGAAATGGAGAGTTGTTCAATGATATAAAGTTTCAGTTATGCTACATAAAAAGTTCTAGAAACTTACCCTGCAACATATTATCTATAGTTAACTATACACTGTTGTGCACTTTAAAATGTGTTAGGAGAAGAGATCTCATGTTAAGTGTTCTTTCAAACAAAACGAAACAAAACAAAACAAAGGGACAAAAGAAAATTTTGGTTTGTATTGGATATGTTTATTACCTTGATTGTAGTGATGATATTATAGGTATTTGCATATGTCCAAATGCATTAGATTGTACTCTTTAAATATTTGAAGTTTATTATATATCAATTTTACCTTAATAAAGCTGTTAAAACACAGTGAGAATTGAGAATAAATAATTTGAAGATAATGAGAAGGAAAGCACAAATTTAATTTAATGAAATGTGGCTGTTAACAAATGAACAGGACAAACAAACAGAGGCTCATGGACATGGACTATAGACTAGTGGTTACCACAGGTTAGGGGTGGGGGAGGAAGGGGAGGTAGATGGGGTAAAAGGGGTCAAATATGTGGTGACAGAATGAAGTGGGAAAAGGGGATCAAATATATGGTAGCTGAAGGAAACTGGACCCTGGGTGGTAAACACACAATAGAATATATAGATGTCAAATTATAATGTATACCTGAAAATTATATAATTATATTAACCAATATTACCTCAATAAACTTAATAATAATAAAAAAAGATGTGTAGCTGTTTGTGTATTTCTGGGGTGTTTACAATTGCTCCTCATATAGATTTCCTATATTTCTCATTGAATTTATGCTTAGTAATTTTATCTATTTTTGTATCATAAACAACATATTCATTTCATTGTTTCATTCATTGCAAATGTTCATTAAACATTTCATTGTTTGTTCAAACAAAAAATGTCCATACTACCCAAAGCAATCTATAGATTCAGTGCAATCCCTATCAAAATACCAATAGCAATTCACAGTACTAGAATAAATAATACTAAAATTTATATGGAGCCATAAAAGAGCCTGAATAGCCATGGCAATCTTCAGAAAGTACAAAGTTGGAAATATCACAATACCTGATATCAATCTATACTACAAGTCTATAGTAATCAAAACAGCATAGAACTGGCATAGAAACAGACACATAGATCAATGGAACAAAACTGGGACCAGAAAGAAACACACACCTTTATAGTCATTTATCTATGACAAATTAGGTAACAATATACAACTGGATAAAGACAGCCTCTTCAATAAAAGGTGTTGGGAAAATAAGACAAATACATGCAAAAAGAGGAAACTGGATCACCTTATTACACCATATACAGGAATAAACTCAAAATGGATAAAGGGGTTAAAAGTAACACTCAAAACCATAAAACTCCTAGAAGAAAACATAAACAGCAAATTCTCTGACATTATTTTACTGTTACTAATACTTTTTCCTAATATATTTCCTTGAGCAAAGGAAATGAAGAAAAAAATAAACGTAAGGGACCAAATCAAACAAAAAAGTATTTGCAAAGCAAAGTGAAAAGACAATGTACTGAATAGAAGATACTAGCCAGTGATATTTCTGATAAAGGGTTAATACCAAAATTTATAAAGAACTCATATAACTCAACACACACACACACACACAAAACCCCCACAAAACAATAAAAATGAGCAACGGACCTGAATAGGCATTTCTAGGATATTCAGATGGCCAATAGACATATGAGAAGATGCTCAACATCGCTAATCATTAAAGAAATGCAAATTAAAACCACGATGAGATATTACCTCACAGCTGTCAGAATAGCTATCATCAATAAAACAACAAACAAAAAGGAATGGTGAGGATATGGAGAAAGGGGACTCTCACACACTGTTGATGAGATTGCAAGTTATTACACTATGTAAAACAGTTTGGAGGTTCCTCAAAAAATTAAAAATAGAACTACTCTATGACCTCCAAATTTCAATTCTGAACATTTAAAGAAAACCAGAAAAATAAATAAAAAAGAAAACACCCCTATGTTTACTGCAGTGGTATTTACAATAGCTTAGATATGGAAACAGCATAAATGCCCATCAATAGACAATTGTGTGAAGAAGATGAAATACATATATACAATGAATTGAACTGGAATATATTATGCTAAATGAAATAACTCAGACAAAGAAAGACAAATATCATATGATTTCACTTACATGTAGAATTTAGAAGAGAAAATAAACTAAGAAACAAAAAAGAAAAAGGCTTAGATACAGAGAAGAAACTGATAATTGCCAGATGGGAGGAGATTAGAGGGATGGGTGAAAAAAGTGAAGGATTTAAGACGTACAAATTAGTAATTATGAAATAGTCAGGAAGATGTGAAGTACAGAATAAAAAAGATAGTCAACAATATTATAACAACTAAATATAGTGCCAGGTGGGTACTAGACTAATTGAAGAAATTACTTCCTAGATTAAATAGATGTCTAATTACTATACTGCATACTTGAGACTAATATAGGATAATATTATATATCAAAACTAATTAAAAAATAAAAATTAAAAAAATGTTTCTGCTTTACAAAAACCTCCAGCTCTGGGAATCATAATTTAAGGATAAATTGATCATTAGGAATGCGCTTTGTGTTATTCACATTTTTGATTATTTATCACCTAACTGCCCCTTTTCTACCCAGGATCAAACTCATTGTATTTACATGGTCTATAATAAATTTAGATTAAGTATCAATAAGAATGAAATTTTTTATTCTATGTGGCCTTGTAGGTTCCTGCTCCTGCAAAATATATACTGTCTTTAAGCATTAGCCACAGTAGTTGTGTGCATGGTGGGCACAGGGAAAACATTAGACTCCTTTCCCTCAGGCTTACCAACTTTTTCCTTCTTAGGCTTTTCTTGCTGTATATCACTTTCCTCCCTGATATTTGTACAACCATGTAAACATCTACAAAAACTCTTGCTTAGTTTACAACAAAAAAGAACACACACATGCCACCCTATGGGACTCAAATGGCCTTATTACAAAAAAAAGTACAAATAGGGCAAATGTAAGTAAATTTTACTCATGAAAATAGGTCCCAAAAATCTGAAAAAAAAGAGTAAATAGACTATAAAAAACTATAAATAGTGAATTTATTATAAGTCAAGGTTAGCAATAGATTGTTTTTAAAGTTAAAGCAGATGTTTATAAATGTTATGACATTATAGAAAAAAATGATATACCATTTGCATTAGTTATAAAACTTATAAAAATTTTTCACTAAACTCTGAATTAAAAACCATCCTAACAAACTAGTAGTATAATAAAATGCTCCAATATCTTATCCTTTTCCTCTGATAATCTTTGACATTCATTTATTATTAAAATTATTGAAAATATCATTTCTACATTGTTAGGCTATCCCCCTCCTCTGATGTGTGTGTGTAGGTATGTTAACATAAATAGCAAGATCTAAGTTTCCTTTTCTTTTTACAGGAAAGTCTAAACGATTCTATTGCCCCTCCACCCAGTACCCCATCCTTAGAAAGAGTTGGCTGTAATATTAGGTTGTTGATTACTTTTATAATTCCTGTGCATATTGACTTCAACTCGCTCCTTTCATACAGACATTCGACTTAGATTTGTTCACCAAAAATAGTGATCAGTTTGGAATGTAGACGTTGTGATAACAGTATAAAATCTCTAAGTTTGTTCCCTCTTTGCACATCCACTAGGAGCCTCAAACTTCCTGTGAAGAACTGGAGACCTCTGTGGGTTGGCACAGCAAGGAGTAGGCATATATCTATATATCCAGCTTTCATCTGAGCAGGCTTTGTTGATCACTTTCAAACCAAAAGCTCACATACTCATCAGGTCTGCCTCGTGTCACTGGGTTTTGATTGACTTGATGAGTTAGCCTGATTTTGGAGGTGGAGATACTTTGAGATAAGAAAAAAGGGCAATTTTAATAACAAAATTGGCCAGTGCACATCTTATTGTCTCCCATCTTAAAATGAGTCTCAGTGAATCAGTGGGTTTCTGTGCCTGGCCTAGTGTTGTTAGATGTTGAGAAACCAAGATTTCAGAATGACCAGATATTGAAAATTCTCTCACTGCACAGGAAGAAATTAGGGCTCTGTGATTTAAGTACTATGTCCCACAGCCCCCCAATTTTGGCTCAAGTGCTGATTCTGAGGCTTTGGGGCATCTCCAGATTTGGTGAAGTTCTGTTCTTATAAACTCTCATTCCACATCTATTCATCATTGCCTGAATAGAAACCTAAATTTCATCACTGTTAGTGTTTACATGTGTTAGCATCTGTCTTACTTTTTACACTGTGAGGTTTATGATGGAAGAAACTGTTTTTGCTCAGTTCCACCCTTTCTCTCTCCATCTAGCATGTTGCCTCCAGTCAAAGTGAGTTACACACACAATAAGCTTAGGACTGGAACCCAACACTTTGAAATCTGGATTTTGTGCCTGGATCATACTAGATGCTTTTAGCAAACACACAGAATAATTTCCCTCCCTAAATGCATTACTTTATTTTGTCTGATGGCCCCTTAGTGGCTTCAAAACATTTTGTAGCATTTTACATCATTGAGATTTATAGGAGGAGACTGGGCATGATGATGTCCACTTGAGCAAAGATATTTGGAAAATTGCACACGACCTGCCAGGTCACACAGATAAATAACACTTTCTGACTCTCAAGTAAAATCCCCGTTTACCAAGACTGAGCCTCACAAACACTACGGATGGACAACCTATAGAGTTGATGTTATGAGTGGATTTCCACAATTTGGAAAAACTGAATGACTTCCTTGTCTAGATGCTTACTTTACAATTTGTGTTCAGTCACTGTAATTTCTTAGAAAGTGTAAAATATTTAAAATTCCTACTGACCATTGGTACCGAGGGGTGCTGTTAAGGAAAAATGAGTTGATCATTTGAATAGGAAAGGCATAACTTGTCCCGCCTCAGCCTATCAGTCTGTGAGCAGGGCTGGGATCACCCTAATCCCCAGTACTGTGGGTCCAGGTGCATGGCCGGTCAGCCTGAATGATGCTGCTCCATGGCTTAGCCCACAAGCTTCCCATTAAGGGCTGAGGCACCCAGGTGTGGTGTCCTAGAGGAATCTTCTCCCCAGAATATAATTAGAAGTTTTCAAAATGAGCTACCACCTACATACTGATTGTTTCTCTTGGTTGTTTTGGTCAACACTACTATTATTTCCCCAGAGGTAAAACTTGGATTTTTTTTTTTTTAGCTTTTAATCACTAATCTCATGTAATGATTAGGCAAGTTATTGATCGTTGTATCATTTTTCTCCTTTCGTTCTATCTTTAAAATCCACACTCTAGGCCTATATCCTTGTTCTAGAATTATATTTCCCCCCATATTCTTAGCTAAATCCTCCCTTTTCTTCAGAGTCAGATTTAAGTTTCCTCCCAAGTGAGGTTTACCTTATTTCCAAAGT
>NW_006437741.1:29575-45010 GCF_000325575.1 Pteropus alecto
TCAACATCGCTATCTCTTAGGGAAATGCAAATTAAAACTACAATGAGATATCATCTCACACCTGTTAGAATATCCAGATATCATCTGTTAGAATATCTATAATCAACAGGACAATTAATAACAAATGTTGGAGAGGATAAGGAGAAAAAAGAACCCTCATACACTGCTGGTGGAACTGCAAATTGGTACACTCACTATGGAAAACAGTATGGAGGCTCCTCAAAAAACTAAGAATTGATATACCATATTACCCAGCAGTCAATCCCTCTACTGGGTATAGACCCCTAAGACTTGAAAACTCATATCCAAAAAGATATTTGCACACCGATGTTCACAGCAGCATTATTCACAGTGTCCATGACATGGAAGCAACTGAAGTGTCCTACGATAGATGATTGGCTAAAGAAGCTGTGGTACATATATACAGTGGAATATTACTCAGTCATAAGAAGAGATGAAATACTGCCATTTGCGACAACATGGATGGACCTCAAGATAATCAGGCTAAGTGAAAAAAATGAAAATGATTCATTTATATGTGGGATATAAACCTAAAAGCAACAAACGAACAGGACAAACAGAAAATTCATGGTCATGAACGATAGACTAGTGGTTAATTAGGGAAGGGATGAAACCCACTTGATAGTGGTGTATAATCTTTTAAATATGTTGCTATATTCAATTCTCTGGTATCATATTTAGGATTTTTGCATCTGTGTTCATGGAGATATTGGTCTGTAGTTTTCTTTTTTGTGTGTTATCTTTATCAGGTTTTGGTACCAGGGTAATATTGGCCTTATAAAATGAGTTGAGAAGTATTGCCTCCTCCGTTTTTTTGGAAGAGTTTGAGGAGAATAAGTATTAAATCTTTGTTGAATGTTTGGTCAAATTCACTGGTGAAGCCACCTGGTCCAGGACTTTTACTTTTTGGTAAGTTTTTGATGATTGTTTCAATTTCCATACTGCTGATTGATCTATTTAGATTTTCCAGTTTTTGTTTTTTTTTTTTCATTTAGTCTGGGAAGCTTGTATCTTTCTATGTACTTACTGGTCCATTTCTTCCAGGTTATTAAATTATATACTTTTTCATAGTATTCTTGTATATTCCTTTGTATTTCTGCAGTGTCTGTCATAATTTCTCTTCTTTCATCCCTGATTTTGTTTATTTGTGTCTTTTCTCTTTTTTCTTTAGTGAGTCTAGCCAGGGGTTTGTTAATTTTATTAACCCTCTCAAAGAACCAGCTCTTTGTTGCATTTATTTTTTCTATTGCTTTTTTTTTGTTTTCAATTTCATTTGTTTCTGCTCTAATTTTGATTATTTCTTTCCATCTGCTTTCTTTAGCCTTCATTTATTCTTCCTTTCCTAGCTTTTTTTTTTAGTTTTTTAGATTTTTTTTTTAAGATGAAGCATTAGGATGTTATATGCGCTCTTTCTTGTTTTTGGAGATAGACTCTGTATTTGTGGTTCTTACTGCTTGCTTTTTACAGTTGATCTCTAGCTTCAAAGCATTATGATCAGAGAATATGATTGGTATGATTTCAACCCTCTTATTTTTGTTGAGGCTATCTCTGTCCCAGTATGTGGTCGATTCTTGAGAATGTTTCATGTGCACTTGAGAAGAATGTATGAGCCACTTTTCTTGGGATGATAGACTCTGTAAATGTTGATTATGTCCAGTTGGTCTAATGTGTCATTTAAGGATGTTATTTCCTTATTGATTTTCTGTTTGGATGATCTGTCCATATCCGACAGTGGGGTATTTAGGTTTTGTTCTGTTCCTCCCTTTAGTTTTGTTAGTAATTGCTTCATATATTTCTGGGCTCCCTGATTGGGAACATAGATATTAATAAGTGTTATGTCTTCTTGGTGCATGATTCCCTTTACGATTACAAAGTATCCCTCTGTATCTTTCTTTACCTTTTTTATTTTGAAGTCTGTTTCATCTGATATTAGTAGCGCTACTCCGGCTTTTCTCTGAATGCCATTTGCTTGAAATATCATTTTCCACCCTTTCACTTGAGTCTACATTTTTCTTTGGAACTGAGATGTGTCTCCTGGAGGCAACATATAGTTGCATTTTGTTTTCTGATATAATCTGCAACTCTGTGCCTTTTTATTGGTGAGTTCAGTCTATTTACATTTAGGTGATTATTGAAATATAAACTTTTCCTATAGCCATTTTATCTTTTGCTTTCTGGTCGTTCGGTGTTTCCATTGCTTCCTTGTCCTGGTGTGTCTGTTTTTTTTGTTTGTTTGTTTGTTTGTTTTTAATTTTGTTGGGTTTGTGGGTTTTCCCTCTTGTCCTTCTTGTTTTATGTTATATACTTCAGTTATGAATCTTTGGCCTGTGGTTACCATTACAAATATATAGATGATAGTTATATACATATTGTGGTTTATTTTGTTCTGTGTGTGCCTTATCTTCATCCCCCTTTGTGAATTTGGATCTTTGAATCCTCCCTTTTTTGTTACTGTTGTTTCAATTTGCCCCTATTTATGCCAAATGTTCATTACTATCTTTCTATAGCAAGCTTCTTTTTATTGTTCAAGCTTACAATGCTCTGTTCTTATTAAGTGTTGCACTCCTCTGCTTTTATCTGCCCATTAGTTGACTTACTCATAGTTATATATATTTTTGTCATATGTTTTAGGCGAGCTGACCTCTTTCAGTATTTCCTGTAATGCAGGCCTCATAGCGAAGAATTCCGTTAATTTTTGTATGTCTGGAAAAGTTTTTATTGCTCTTTCATATCTAAAGGAGTGCTTTACTGGATATGTTATCCTCAGATGGTAGTTCCTTTCATGTAATAGTTTGATATTTGATTCTACTCCTTTCTTGCTTGTGAGGTTTGTGCTGACAAGTCTGATGATAATCTAATGCATTTTCCTTTACAGGTTACCATCTTCCCTGGCTGCCCCGAGATTTCTTTCTTTGTCATTGATTTTTGATAATTTTATACAATGTCTTGGAGAAGGCCTTTTTGTGTTGAGATATTGGGTGTTCTGTTGACTTCTTGAATTCTAAGGTCCAGTTCATTCCTTAGATTTGGGAAATTCTTGTCATTTGTTTGAAAATGCTTTCTAATCTCTGCTCCTTTTCCTCCCCTTTGAGAATGCCTATTATTCTTATGTTTCCTTTCCTGATGGCATCAGATGTTTCTTGTATTTCTCTTTCATTATTTTTTATTCTTTAGTGTCTCTCTTTCTTCTGATTTATTTATAGACTTCTGTTATTGATATCACTGATACTTTCCTCCATTTGGTCAACTCTATTTCTCAAGCTTATTATTTTATTTTTCATCCCTTTCAGTGTGTTCTTCATCTCTAGTTCTATATGGTTCTTTTTGAGGGTTTCAATATTCTTGCTAAAGAGCTTATTCTGTTCATCTAGTTGTTTTCTCAATTCCTGAAAATTTTCATATGCATTGTTTTGGATCTCATTGAGTGTTTTCAGGAGTACCATCCTGAATTCTCTGTCATTTAAGTTGCAAATTTTATGTTTGTAAGCTTATTTTCTGGAGATTTTTCTCTTCCTTTCTGAGACGCCTTGTCATCTTGGTTGTTTACGGTGTTTAATGGACTGTTTCTCTTTCCAAGTATTAATGGAAGTACATTCTGCCTTTTTTCCAGAAAGAAGATGTAGTACATAAAGATGTCTCTTTAGCCTATTTCAAAGAAGGCTTTTTTCTTTTGTTTTCCAGTAGGTAGCATCTAAGCCTCTTGTATCCCTGCTTTATTTAAAGTCTTAATACTTCCTTTTTTTTTCCTTATAGTTATTCACTCACGCTTGCTAACCTCAGTCTCAGTCTCTGTGTATTAGTGATAGTTTCAGTAGCGTTTGCTCTGATTCTCCCGTTGTTCTGTGGTGTTTGGTCTGGAGGATATGGGGGAAGGTGCCCTCTGGGTTGGAGGATGAGGGCTGCAGCTCAGCCTCTCATTTTGCAAACAGGATGGTAATTATCAGCTGTTCCTTCTCTGCCATCCCCACTTCTCTGCATTCTGCCCTGATCCCTGGGCACTGTCGCTCTGTGTACCTCACAGCTCTCTCAGGCAGGGCTGTTTAGGGAACCTACCACACCTTCTCTGCTCCTCGTACTCCTGCAGGAAGCTGTGGGTGCAAGAGGCAGCTTCTTTGT
Source organism: Pteropus alecto (assembly GCF_000325575.1). Taxonomy (NCBI): domain Eukaryota; kingdom Metazoa; phylum Chordata; class Mammalia; order Chiroptera; family Pteropodidae; genus Pteropus; species Pteropus alecto. The sequence goes on from NW_006437741.1 coordinate 33,713, forward strand.
TTTTCCATTCTATCGTTCGAATCCTGGGCTTCTGAACTGCGGTAGCTCTTATTCGCAGATCCCTCACTCAGATGCACTTGTGTGCATGTTGGGTGTTTTATGTTGAGTTTTAGATGTTCAGCTTATTGTAGTTTCAAGCAGAGAGCTCTGAGCACATCTCTCACTCTGCCATGTTTCTGATATCACTCTATTTACCACTTCTTTATTCAATAGTCTATTAATGGGCACTTTGTTTGCTTTCATATTTTGATTATTACAAATCACACTGCAGTAAATATAGTGGTGTGTATATATTTTGAAATTAGTGTTTACGTGTTTTTGTTTGTTCGTTTTTTTTTTTTTTGCACTAAATACCCAGAAGTAGAAGTGCTGTGTCAGAATGTCGTTCTATTTTTAATTTTTTCATGAACTTTCAAAATGTTTTCTTTAGTGGCTATACCAATTTGCAACTTTAGCAACAATGCAAGAGAGTTTTTTCTCCACATCATCACCCACATTCATTGTTTTTTAATTTATTGATGATAGTTATTCTGGCTATCATCCTTTTATATGTCTATTGGCCATCTGTTTGTCCTCTTTGAATAAATACCTATTTCGGTCTCTCTCATTTTTTAATTGGGTTGTTTGTCTATTTGATGTTGAGTTGTATGAGTTATTTATACATTTTGGATACTAACTCCCTATTGGATGTATCATAGGGAAATATTTTCTACCATTCGGTAGATTTTCTGTTCGTTTTGTTAATGGTTTCCTTTGCTGTGCAAAACCTTTTTACTTTGGTGTATTTCCATTTGTTTCCTTCTTTTATTTTACTTACCCAAGGAGACATATCAGAAAAAAATATTATGAACAGCAATGTTAGAGAGTTTACTGCTTATGTTTTTTCCTAGATGTTTTATGGTTTCAGTTTTTACATTTAAGTCTTTCATCTATTTTGAGTTATTTTTGTATATGGTGTAATAAGATGGCTCAGTTTCAGTTTTTTCATGTATCTGTCTAGTTTTCCCAACATCAATTAATGAAGATTTGTCTCTACCCCATCATATATTCTTGCCTCTTTTGTAATAGATTAAATTAGGTAGAAGCATAGATTTATTTCTGGGCTTTCTATTTTGTTTCATCAATCTATGTGTCTGCTTTTATGCTTATACCATGTTGTTTTGATTACTCTGGCCTTGTAGTATAGTTTGATATCAGGTAGTGTGATACTTCTAACTTTGTTCTTCTTTCTCAAGGTTATGATGGCTATTCGGGATCTTTTATGGTTCCATATAAATTGGATTGTTTCAGTTCTGTGAAAAATGTTCTTGGTATTTTGATAGGGATTGAATTGAATATACAGATTGCTTTGAGTAGTGTGGCCATTTTAACGATGTTGATTATTCCTACCCATTTGTGATTTTTCTCACTTTCTTCTTGCAGTTGATCTCTAGCTTCAAGGCATGATAATTGATAAATATGCTTGGTATGACTTCAGTCTTATTAATTGGTTAAGGTTAGATTTGTGTCCCAACATATGGTCTACCCTTGAGAATGTTCCATGTGCACTAGAGAAAAATATGCTTTGTGGTGTTTTGGGATGAACGTCTCTGTAAATATCGATTACGTACAAGTGGTCTAATTTGTCATTTAAGGTTGTTATTTCCATATTTGTTTTCTGTTTGGATGGCTTATCCGTAACTGACACTGCGGTATTTAAGTTCCTTACTCTAATTGTGTTGTGGTCAGTTTCTCTCTTTAGTTCTGTTAGTAATTACTTATATATTTTGGTGTTCCCTAACTGGGAGCACGTATATTGATAAGTGTTAAGTCTTCTTGATGTATAGACCTTTATATCATTATGAAGTGTTTATCTTTGTCTCTTGTTACCTTTTTGATTTTGAAGTCTATTTTGTCAGATATCAGTACAGCTACACCTGCTTTTCTCTGGATGCCATTTGTTCGGAGTATTGTTTTTCAACCTTTCACATTGAGTCTATATTTGTCTTTGCAGCTGAGATGTGTCTCTTGAAGACAGGTTAGATTTTCTTTTTTGATCCGGTCTTCTACTCTGTGTCTTTTTATTGGTGAGTTCAGTCCACTTACATTTAGGGCGATTATCAAAATATGAGGTTTTTCTATAGCGATTTTACTTTTTGTTTTCTGGTATCTCAGTGGCTCCATTGTTTCTTTGTCCTTGTGTTTCTGCCATTATTTTAATTTGGTAGCATTTTTTTCTTTCTGTTACTTCAAGTTTTATGTCATGTGTCTTAGTTATGGATATTTTTGTGTGTGGTTACTATTAATGTTAAGTAAAAAAAGTTTTATGTATACAGTAGGTTTTTATTTCTTGTCTTATCTTTATTCTTCTTTGCAGATTCAGATATTTATATCCTCTCCTTTTCTGTTTCTGTTGTCTCAAATTGTTCTTATTTATGCTGTGTGTTCATTTCTAGGTGGCAGTACCTGTTGTATTTTCCTTATGCTTTAAAATTGTTTTTTTTAAATCTATAATTATTAAGTAATATTTATGTTTATTATACCCTGTTTTACAAGGGTCACGCTTTTCTGTTTCTATCTGTCATCTTACTCATAATTTATTTCTTATTAGATACCAATTTTTGAATATCTAAGTACATATGTTAGTCATAGTCATATATATATATATTCTATTTGCTTTTTGGATTCAAGGATACAGTTCTTTCCATAAGTTTGGCAAATTCTTCTCAACTATTTATTTGAATAGACTTTCTACTTGCTTTTTTCTCTCTTCTCCTTCTGGTACACCTATTCTTATGTTGCTTTTATGATGATGTCAGATAGTTCTTGTTGAGTTCTTCCTTTCTGTTTACTTTTAAGTTCCTTTTTTCTTCTAATTGCATTATTTCCAGATTTGTGTCTTCAATATCATTAATTATTTTCTCCGTCTGTTTGGTCAGCTCTATTGCCTAAGCTTGGCATTTCATCATTCATTTCTTTTATAGAGTTCTTCAGCTTCAGAAGTTTTATTTGGCATTTTTTTTTATATAGTTTTAATCTCCTGGTAAACTATTTCTATTGTTCATTGACTTTTTTTTTCTGAATGCGTTAAACTGTTAATTAGAATTTTCTTGTATCTTGTTGAGTATTTTTTGAAGTGTAATCCTGAATTCTTTGTTGTTTAAATTGCATATTTGTATATCTTTAAGTTACTTTTCTGGAAATTTTAATTTTCTTTCTGAGCTTCTTTGTCACCTTGGCTTTTAATGGTGTTTGATGGATTATTTCTCCACCTAAGTATTAATGGGAATGTACTCTGCTTTTTTTTTTTTAAATTATTATCTCTTTAGCAGGTTAATAAAAAGTGTTTTTTCTTTTGATTTCTTGTAAGTGGCACCCAGGCTTTTGGATCTCTGCCTTGTAGCTAAAAATTCTCATTCTTTCCTGGGGAGGTGTCTACCTTCACTGTGACTAGGTCACCTTAGTCACAGGGCTCCACCCCTATGTGAGAATGTGAAGATCATTGGGGGTCTGATTTTTTTGAAGAGCTCCTGACATTCCAGTACTGCCCCAAAATCCAGATGCAGTGTTGGGGTTCACAGTGAGCTTTGGGTAGGTGTGGGAAAGTGAGCTCGAGGAGAGTGGGGAGTGATAGCCAGGCTTCGTGATGCAGCTTTCTGCCTGGCAATGGTGGATTTTAGAATACAGTTGTCACCCCTCTGTATTTTTTCTCTGCCCTGGTCTCTGCCCTGATCACTGATTCCATCATAGCATATACTGATCACTCAGGGAAGAATGCTCTGGGCTTAAAAGAGTAAAAAGTGCCACCTAATTCTTCCTTTTTCTCTCACATCCTACAGGGAGCTGTGGACTGCATCTGCAGCACTGGTCTCTGCTCCTTTCCCTTTGCTTCTCCCTTGCTTGCCTGGTTCGCCCACCTCAGATGCTCTGATGCACAGATTCTCAGATGTGTTTGTGTGCTAGGCTGGGTGTTTTCTGTTGGATTGTAGCTATTCAGTTTGTTGTAATTTCAAGGGGAGAGGTCAGGGGAGATTTCTCACTCTGTCATTCTTTTGACATCACTCCCCAAAAGTTTTGATACATCATATGATCATTCTCATTTGTCTCTATTAACCTTTCGATCACTTTCATTTTTTCTTTTACTAGTTGTTGTGTAGCATCATGTTGTTTAATCTCCACATAGTTGTGGGGATTTTTCACAGTTTATTTTCAGTTATCAAGTATTTTGGTCAGAGAATATGCTTGGTATGAGTTCAATCTTCTTAACTCTGTTGAGGTTACCTTCGTGTCCCAACATACGGTCTATCCTTGAGAATGTTCCATGTGCACTAGAGAAAAATGTGTAATATGGTGTTTGGGGATCAATTGTACTAATGTGTTATTTAAGGTTGATATTTTCTTATTAATTTTCTGTCTGGGTGATCGATCCATAGCTGACAGTGGGGTATTTAGTTCCCCTTCTATAATTGTGCTTTCTATCAGTCCTTTTTCTTTCTATTAGTAGTCGCTTTATATATTTTCCTGCTCCCTGGTTAAGTGCATATATATTGGTACATGTTATGTCTTCTTGATGAATTGTCTTCTATATTATTATAAAATGCCCATCTTTGTTTTTGTTATTGTTTATCTTGAAATCTATTCTGTCAGGTATAGATACAACTGCATCCACTTTTTACTGGATGTCACATGCTTGTGATATCATTTCCTAGTCTTCAAAAATGTCTTTTTTTTTATTTTAGTAAAAACATGTAAGTCCTACTCTCTCTCTGTCTGACTTATTTCACATAGCATAATACCCTCAAGGTCCATTCATGTTGTTGTAAATGATAAAATTTCACTTTTTAAAATCACTTAGTAATATTTCATTGTACGTATATACCACAACTTGTTTATCCAGTAATCTATCGATGGGCACTTATGTTTCTTCTGTATTTTGGCTATGTGAATAGTACTGCAGTGAACATGGAGGTTTATTGATCTTCACAAATTAGTGTTTTCATTTTCTTAAAATTAATACTCAGAAGTGCAATTTCTGGGTCATTAGGTAGTTCTTTTTTAATTTTTTGAGGAAGCTCCATAATGTTTTCTATAGTGGCTGCACCAATTTGCAATCTCACCTACAGTGCACAGGGATTCCCTTTTCTTCACATTCTCACCAAACTTTGCTGTTTTTTGATTTACTGGTGATAGCCATTCTGACAGGTATGAAGTGATAACTCATGGTGGTTTTAATTTGCATTTCTTTTATGATGTTGAGCACTTTTTCATATGTCTTTTGGCCATCTGTATGTCCTTTTGGGAGAAATGACTATTCAGGTCTTTAGTTCATTTTTCTTTGGATTTCATGGATTTTTTTGGGGTGATTAGTTGTATGAGTTCTTTATAAATTTTGGATATTAACCTCTTATTAGATGTATTATTCACAAATATCTTCTCCTATTCAATAGGCTGTCTTATCATTTTGTTGATAGTTTTCTTCTCTGTGCAAAAACTTTTTAGTTCAGTGTAGTCTCATTATTTATTTTCTTTCTTTTACCCAAGAATATATGTCAGAAAAATATTCGTAAGAGCAGTGTCAGAGAGTTTGCTGCCTATATTTTCTTCTAGAAGTTTTATGGTTTTGGGTCTTACATTTAAGTCAATAATCCATTTTAAGTTTATTCCTGTATATGGTATAAGGAAGGTAATTCAGCTTCTTTTTCGTTTGTTTGTTTGTTTGTTTGTTTGTTTGTTTGTATATGTCTCGTTTTGCAACACTATTTATTGAATAGAATGTCTTTACTCATTGTATATTCTTACCATCTTTGTAATAGATAACAAGACCATATAGGTATGGATTTATTTCTGGGCTTTCTGTTCTGTTCCGTTTATCTATATGTCTTTAATTATGACAGTACCATGCTGTTCTGATCACTAAAGCTTTGTAGTATAATTTTATTTAGAATGTGTGATACCATCAATTTAGTACATTCTCAAGATTTCTATGGCTTCTCAGAATCTTTTATGGTTCCATATAAATTGTAAAGTTATTTGTTCTAGTATTGTGAAAAATGCCATTGTTATATTTATAGGGATTGCATTGAATTTATAGATTTCTTTGAGTAATATAGATATTTAGCAATGTTAATTCTTCCTATCCATGAGCATGGTATATGCTTCCATATATTTGTATCTTCTTCAATTTATTTCTTCAGTGGCTTATAATTTTTTTAATTCAGGTCTTTTACCTTTTTGATTAAATTTATTACTAGGTTATTTTATTTTTTTGATAAAATATAAGTGAAATTGTTTTTTTTAAAATTTCTCTTTCTGATAATTTGTTGTTGGTGTATAACACTGCAGCCATTTTTTAATATTAATTTTATATCCTGCTACTTTACCATATTTATTTATCAGTATTGAACCAACCTCATTTTTTCTAACAGCTTTTTTAGTTGAAACTTTAAAGCTTTCTGTATGTAGTATCATGTCATTGGCAAATAATGACAGGCTTACTTTTTTCCCCTCAATCTGGATGTTTTATATTTTGTATGTGTGTGTGTGTGTGTGTGTGTGTGTGGAGGCTTCGTGACATAGGGATGATTAATTAAATCGAGACTTTTAATACTTTGTTGAATAAAAATGATGAAAGTTGGCATTCTTTTTCTAGTTCCTGGGATTAAAGATGAAGTTTTAGATTTGCACCATTGAATATAGTGTTAGCTGTGGATTTGTAACATATGGCCTTTATTATGTTGATATATTTTTTTAAATTTCCACTTTGATGAGAGTTTTTGTTATAAATTAATGATGAATTTTTCAAACAGTGTCTTAAATCTACTTACATGATTATATAATTTTTAAGCTTTCATTTTGTTCATGTGCTATATCATGTTATTTGATTTGTGAATATTGAACCAACCTCATATCTGAGAAATCAATCCTGCTTGATCATGGTGCATAATCTTGTTAATGTATTGCTAAATTCAGTTAGCTAATATTTTGTTTGGGACTTTTGCCTATATGATCATATGGATTTCGTCCTATAATTTTTTTGTAAAGTCTTTGTCTGATTTTGGAATTAAGGTAATTTTGGCCTCATAAAATGATGTTGGGAGGTTCTCTCCTCTCCATTTTTTTGGTGTAGTTGAGAAAGATAGATGTTAACTCTACTTAAAATATTTAGTAAAATTTACCTGTGAAGCCATTTGGTACAGTTTTTCTGTTTGTTGAGAATTTTTTGATTATTGATTTGATTTTTTTATTAGTAATTGTGTTCAGACCCTCTGTTTCTTCTTGAGTCAGTTTTAGAAGAGTGTGTTTCTAGGAATTGATTCATTTCTTCCAGGTTGTCCAATTTTTTGGCATATAATTGTTTATAGTATTTTAAAAAATAATTCTTTGTATTTCTGTGGTGTTAATTGTCACTACTTTTTCATATCTGTTTTTTTCTCTTTTTATATGAGTCTGTTTAAAAGTTTATTAATCTTTTTTATCTTTTTGCTATTGTGTGTGTGTGTTTTTTAAGACTATGTTATTAATTTCTGCTCTGATCATTATTTTCCTTCTTCTGCTCACTTTGGCTTTTATTTGCTTCTTTTATTCTCATTTCTTTTAAATGTAAGATTAGATTGTTTATTTGAAATTTTGTTGTTGGTTTTTTTTTTGAGGCGAACCTACATTTCTATGAATTTCCCTCAAGATTACTTTCATTGTGTTCTATAGATTTTGATTCAACATGTTTTAATTTTCATTTGTCTCAAAGTATCTTTTGATTTCTTTCTTAATCTATTTGCTAACACTTTCATTATTTAGGTGCATGTTGTCTAGCCTCCATGCGTTTGTGTGTTTTTCAGTTTTTTTTTTCTTGTCCTTGATTTTTAATTTAATACCATTGTGGTCAGAGAAGATGCTTGATATGACTTTAAACTTCTTAAATATATTGAGACTTGTTTTGTGGTCTAACATGTGATCTTGGGAAATGTTTCATGAGCACTTGAGAAGAATATATATTCTGCTCCTTTTGTGCAAATTGCTCCAAAAATATCAATAAAGTCCATCTGGTCTAGTGTATCATTTAAGATCACAGTTTCCTTGTTGGTTTTCTGTCTGAAGAATTTGTCCAGTGATGTCAGTGGGGGGTTTAAAGTCCCCTGCTATGACTGTGTTGCTGTTGATCTCTACCTTTATATTAGTCAATATTTTCTTTATATATTTAAGTGTCCCAAATTGGGTTTATAAAGGTTTAGAGTGTTTATATTCTCTTGTTGGATTAATCCATTTATTATTATGTAATTTTCGTTCTTGCCTCTTATTATGGCTTTAATTTTAAAGTCTACATTGTCTGATAAAAGTATTGCTATTCCAGACTATTTTTTTGCTTCCAGTAGCTTGAAATATTTTTTCCATTCTTTTACTTTCAGTCTGTATGTGTCTTTCAATCTAAATTAGGTCTCTTGTAGACAGCATTTATATGGGTCTTTTTTTTTTTAATTTTAGTTTTTTATTCTTTTGCTTGGAATAGTTAATCTATTTGCACTTAAAGTGATAATTGATAGCTATTTCTATTTAAATATTCATATTTCTGCTCTTGCCTACCCCCACTTCTCTTTAAAGAAATCCAATTAACCTTGTTGGTAAAACCGGTTTAGTGGCAATGAACTTTTTCAGATTTTTTTTTTTTTGCCTGTAAATCTCTTTATTTCTTTTTAATTCTAATTGATAGCCTTTCTGGGTAGAGCAGTCCTGGTTGTAGATTCTTGTTTTTAATTAATTTGAATAATTTGTGTCAATCTTTCCTGGCCTCCAAAGTTTCTGTTGAGAAATCAGTTGACAGTCTTATGGGATTTTCTTTGTAGTTAAGTAACTGCTTTTCTGTTGCTGATTTTAGATTCTTTTATTGTCTTTAATGTTTGGCATTCTAATTATGAAGTGTCTTGATGTGGGCCTCTTTGGATTCATCTTGTTTGGAACTCTGTGCTTCCTGTGCTTGTTTATTTCCTTCACCAGATTAGGAAAGTTTTCTAATGTTTATTTCCTTCACCAGATTAGGAAAGTTTTCTGTTTATTTTTTTATATAGGTTCTCAATCTTTTGCTTTTCTTTTTCTATTACCTCTATGATGCAAATATTGTTACACTTGATGTTCCAGCTGTCTCTTAATATTTATTTATTTCTTTTTTTCTTTCTGCTTTTAAATTTTTTTCTGCTTTTACATTTCTGATTCAATTTTTGGCTTTATCTAATCTAATGTTGATTCTCTCTAAAGTATTCTTATTTTAATTGATATATTCCTCATTTTTGACTGATTCTTATGTTTCCTGTCTTTATTTTTGTTTCTTATTTTTTTGTTTACATTCTCACTGAAATAACTGAGCATTTCTATAACTAGAGTTTTCAACTCTGTGTTTGTTCAATCGCTTGTCTCCACTTTTTTTAGTTATTTTCCTTGAGCTTTGTTTTGTTTTTTCATTTGGAATATGTTTCTTTGTCTCCCCATTTTGGTCGCCTCCCTGTGTTTGTTTCAATGCATTAGATAGAGCTGCTATGTCTCCTGGTCTTAGTTGTGTGGCCTTATATAGCAGGTGTCTTGTGGGGCTTAGTGGTGCAGTCTTCCTGGTTACCTGATCTAGGTGTTTCAGATGTGTCCCTTGTGTGGGTCTGGTGTACTGGAGCTTTAATTGTTTGCATGTCAATGGAAGGGAATGGCCCTTGGGCTGATCGGTTGTGAAGACTGGTTGTTACCAGTGAAAGAGTTGTTTTGCAAGGGCTGACTCTATGTAGCGGGGTTTACTTTAGTGGAGCTCTTGTGCCTGCCTTGTCTGTCTTTTGGATATGTCATCTGAGGAGGAGGTGGGGTGGTGCTCAGTCTGGGTCCAAAGCCCAGCACAGGATTTGCTGGCTTAAAGAATTCTTGGAAGGCGCCCCACCACATAACAAGTTCCACTGCAGTAGGTGTTCTGCTCGGGCCACCAGGTATAAGCCACAAAGCAATTTGCAGATGGCTGCCACCCATGCTTGGCTCGGAGGTACCTGGGAGTTGTTTGAGGTTTATGAAACTTTGAGAGATTTTAGGAAAGTTTAAAGCATGAGCTATGACAGGCCACTTGTATGGAAAAATCACTGGAAGTGGCTTGGTTGTGTTCAAAATTTGGGTGGGTTGCGGTTTTAAGGAATCACCAGGGTGGGGCAAAGGGTATTAGCCAGGTTGATGAAGAGTCAGACATGACACCCATTTAGGTCTGCATGCTGGGAGGCTCAACAAAGGATTAATGGCTTCTGCCAGCGCTCTGTCTGGGAGAAAGCTGCCACATCAGCCCTCTCCCCAAAACCATATGTTACTGGTGCCTTTCAAGTTGCTGGCCTAATGCTGGAACTCAGAGCAAGTGTGTCCATCAGTGAGTAATTCCATGAATGTGCACTTTAAAAAGAATGCCTGGGACTCCAGTCACTCTCCCTCTCACTCAGCCACAATATCCACCTGTTTTCACAGCAGAAGTTATGGGGACTGCTCTCTCCAATACTGGTGCCATCAGCTGGGGTCCTCGTGTGGGTCTGGGACCCCTCTCTTTTCATGAGAAACCTCTGCAACTGAAATACCTCTCCCAATTTTTAACAACCGCATGTGGGAGTAGGACCATTTTTTTCCATGTCTTTTCCCTTTTTACCAGTATCTACATGGCTTCTTCTGTATGTCTTTAGTAATAGGACTTCTGTTCAGCTAGATTTCGGGTGGTTCTCAATAATGGCTGTTCTGTAGTTTAGTTGTAATTTTGAGGTGGTCATAGAGGGAAATGAGCACAGCATTTACTTACTTCACCATCTTGACTGAAAATCCTCTTTAAGAGTTTGTTTATTATTCTATTTTTGCATTTAAATGATCAGACACCTCATCAAATCTTTACTAGTTGTCTTCTGGTGGGAGATATTTTTTGTTTGTTCATATATCTGAGATTTTCTTCAACTCACCTCGTCCATGTCTATTACTTTCTTTTGTGGCAGAATTTTGAAGCTTGTATTACTTCTCTGGTTCTTACAACTCACCAGGCTGGCACTGCAAACCACTCTTTTATTTTCCAGAAGTAACACTATAGCTCAAGTTAAATGTTTTTCTCTTATTTAGAGAATATGACCCGGTTTTCTGAGCACATTCCATTTTTAGCAGCAGTTATTCTCCATTCTGTACTCAGGAATGTGCAGCAAGAACTTCCCACAGAGTGGGGTGGTCATGTGGGTTCAGCATCTAAGGCATTGGAGATACTGATGGCCAGGTGGAAGGATCCTTGCATGAGATTCTCCTATTATCTCATGGACAGGTTTCCTGTTGGAATCCTGAGCTCAG
>NW_006437741.1:45040-47496 GCF_000325575.1 Pteropus alecto
TTATTTTCCTCTTTTTCAATCACCGCCCTTCCTCTAGCCATGAAGGTCTTACCTCCATGAGTGCTATGAAAAAATGGGTCTCTCCAGTAGTGTTCCACAAAGCTGGTTAAGCTAAGCACTCACATACTGCTCCCTCTTTCACCATGAGAAAAGTTGCCTCTGGCTAGTTCAGCCTCATGCTGTGCCACCTTCGGGGAAAGGCAGTGCTGGCAAAGTTTATCTTATCCTCTCCAATGTGTCAAAACTTGCATTTTAATTTATACTCCAAAAGTGTTCTGGAACCTCTCCTTAGTAAACCTGTACTTCTACAAAAGCTCTCTCATCCACAGGTATCTGCCCAATGTAGTGCTCTCCAGGTGTTCCACAACTATGGCCAAAAAGGGCTGAGTCCCATTTATAGGCTTCTGCTGATTCCACAGCCCATACTGAGGTCTGTCCGTCTGTTACCCAATGTATAGATAAGTGCAACTCTCAGGGTATCTTGGTATATGGTGCTATGTCCCACAAATCTCACAGAGGCACTTCTTTGCATAAATAGATGCTCAAATTTACCTGTTAAAAGGAGGTAATTAAAAGGAGGATAGGGATGTCATATAATGCTGCTATGATGCTGATGGCACTCTGCGTCCTTTCCAAGTTTGACATTTTTTGATTCTGTATGGAAATATACCATATCAGTCTTTTTGTATCTGGATTATTTTACCAAGCATAATGTCTTGTAGGTTCAAATAGCAGGATTTCTATTTTTTTTTTTTTTGTAGCTGAATTATAATCTACTACGTGTATCATTTTTTAATTTTTTTTTATTTGTTGATTAACACTTTGATTATTTCCATGTCTTGGCTATTTTAATAATGTTCCAATAAACATTAGGGTGTAGATATATTGAGATCCTGACTTTATTTCCTTTGGATATTATAAGTTATTTTGATTTCAACTAATTACTACATGAGGCAGGGTTTACCAGACCAATAAGCAATGCTCCAACATCAGCTTGGGTAACCTGCAATTGAACTTAATTCTGACACCATATACCCAGAGAGAGAAACAGGTTAAGAGTTTGTACCAACAAGAACTAACTGCACGCCCCTTCCCCTCCCCGCCACACACACCAGATACCATTTGCAAGCCCAAGTTATCACTGTGCTTCTGACTGGCTATAGATTGGAGGTTCCAATGACCCTATCCCTGGGTTTGACTCATTGTTAAAGTAGTTTGCAGAACTCTGAGAAACATTTTACTTACTAGGTTCCCAATTTATTATAAAAGAATATAAGTGAAGAACAAACAGCTGGAAGAGATGCATAGGCAAGATATGAGGAAATGACACAAAATTTCATACTCTTTCCAGGTGGCCAGTCTCTCACCATCTCTACATGTTCACCAGCCCAGAAGCTCCCTGAACTCCATCCTTTGGGGTTTTTATGGAGGCTTCATTACATAAGCCTGACTGAGTAACTCATCGGCCATGGTGATTGATTCAACCTCTAACTTTTCTCCCCTTCCCAGACATCAGGGCTACAACTGAAAGTTCCATCCCTTTATTCATGATTGGCTTTCTGGTATCCAGCTGTCATCCTTAGGTGCTTTCTAAGTCACCTCATTCACATAAACCAAATTGTGGTGAAAAATAGCTTGTTATGTATAATCCACTTAACCTTTATGGTTCTGAAGGAATTTCAGGAACTGAGGGCAAAAGACCAAATATTATGACAAAAGTTGTTTCCATTGTTCTTAACACTCAGAAAATCCCAAGAGTTTGGGGATTTGTTTGCCAGAAAGCACATGAGCAAAGCATATTTTGGCCACCTGAATAATCAAATATATATTTCTTATGAATCACAATATTGCAGATGTTTACCAAAAGTGGAATAACTGAATCATATGTTAGCCTTATTTTTAATATTTTGAGAAAACATATTACTGTTTTTCACAGCGGTTCTACCAATATACATTCCCACAGTGCACAAGGGTTCCCATTTTGTACACTCCACCACTTCTAATCTCTCTCCTTTTAACAATAGTACTCTAAAATGTATGAAGTGATATCTAACTGGTACAGTTTGCATCTACGTGATGGCTAGTGATGTTGAGTGTCATTTTATACACCTGTTGGCCATTCATATGTATTTTTTTCTTTTTACAAATTAAGTTTATTGGGGTAACATTGGTTAATACAATTATATAATTTTCAAGTGTATGTTATAATTTGACATCTATATATTCTATTGTATGTTTACTACCCAAAGTCCAGTTTCCTTCAGCTATAATATTTGATTCTCTTTACCCATCTGTCACCATCCCCCTACTCCCCTATATTTGACCCCCGTCTACCTACTCCCTCCTCCCCCACCCTCTACCCTCTGGTGACCACTAGTCTATAGTCCATGCCCTTGAGTCTCTGTTTGTCCTGTTCATTTGTTGCTTTTAGGTTTATATCCCACATACGAGTGATA
>NW_006437741.1:48202-52774 GCF_000325575.1 Pteropus alecto
TTCGTTCATTTATTTTTGCTTTTACTTCCCTTGCTTTTGAGGTTAAATTAAAAAAATCCTCTCTAAGTCCAAGGTCCTCGAATTTAGTTCCTATGTTTTCTTCTATGCATTTTATTGTTTCAGGTCTCATATTCAGGCCCTTAATCCATTTTAAGTTAATTTTGGTGTGTGGTGATAGACAACAGTCTAGTTTCATTCTCTTGCAGATGGCTTTCCAGTTTTCCCAGCACCATTTATTGAAAAGGCTTTCCTTTCTCCCCTGTATATTTTTGACTTTTTTATCAAAAATTATTTGCCCATATAAATATGGATTTACTTCTGGACTCTCAATTCTGTTCCACTGGTCTGTGTGACTGTTTTTCTGCCAATACCATGCCATTTTGAATACTGTCGCTTTGTAGTATTATTTGAAATGGGGCAGAGTGATGCCTCCAGCCTCATTCTCTTTTCACAGGATGGTTTTGGCAATTTGGCTTTTTTTGTGTGTTTTCATACAAATCTCATGATTTTTTGTTGTATTTCTTTAAAAATGCTGATGGGATTTTGATGAGGATTGCATTAAATTTGTATAATACTTCAGGTAATAATGGTTATTTTAACTATGTTGATTCTTCCAATCTAAGGACTTGGAATATCTTTCCATTTCTTTGTATTTTCTTCGGTTTCTTTTAATAGGGTCTTGTAGTTTTCATTATATAGGTCCTTCACATTTCGTTAAATTTATTCCTAACTATTTTATTCTTTTTGTTGCAATTGCAAAAGAAATTATTTTTTCGACTTTTTTCTGACACTTCATTATTAGAGTATAGGAACACTATGGATTTTTGAATGTTGATTTTGTATCCACAAACTTTACTGTATTTGCTTATTGTTTCTAGTAGTGTTCTTGTGGAGTCTTTAGGATTTTCTATATAGAGAAATATGTCATCTGCAAATAGTGACAGTTTGACTTCTTTGTTTCCTATTTGGATGCCTTTTGTATCTCTCTCTTGTCTGATTGCACTTGCTAGGACCTCCAATGTTATATTGAATAACAGTGGAGATAGTGGACAGCCTAGCCTTGTTATTGATCTTAGAGGGAAAGTTATTAGTTTTTCACCATGAAGTACAATGTTGACTGAGGGTTTGTCATATATGGACTTTATTATGTTAAGGTACTTTTCTTCTATACCAATTTTGTTATTGTTAAGTGTTTTGATCGTAAATGGATGCTGTATCTTGTCGAAGGCTTTTTCTGCATCTATTGATATGATCAAATAATTCTTATGTGATAATTTGTTTGTGTGGTGTATCACGTTAATCGATTTGCGTATGTTCAACCATCTCTGTGTCCCTGGGATGAAGCCCGCTTGATCGTGGTGTGTAATCTTTTTTACATGTCGTTGTTTTCGGTTCACTAATGTCTTATTTAGGATTTTTGCATCTGCATTCATGAGAGATATTGGTCTGTAATTTTCTTTTTTTGTGTTATCTTTACCAGGTTTTGGTATCAGAATAATATTGGCCTCATAAATGAGTTGGGAAGTATTGTATTCTCTTCGATTTTTTGGAAGAATTTGAGGAAAATAGACATGAAATCTTTTTTGAATGTTTGTTAGAATTCACTGTACTGGTCCACTTCTTCTAGGTTACTAAATTTGGTGTTATATAATTTTTCATAGTATTCTTGTGTGATCTTTTGTATTTCTGAAGTGCCTGTTGTAATTTCCCCTCTTTCATCCCTGATTTTGTTTATTTGTGTCCTTTCTCTTTTTTCTTTAGTGAGTCTAGTCAGAGGTTTTCAATTTTATTAACCTTCTCAAATAACCAGCTCTTTGTTGCATTTATTTTTTTCTATTGTTTCCTTTTTTTGTTGTTTCGATATAAATTTCATTTATTTCTGCTCTAATTTTGATGATTTCTTTTCTTCTGCTGACTTTAGGCCTCATTTATTCTTCCTTTTCTAGTTTTTTAAGATGAAGCGTTAGGCTGTTTATTTGGGCTCGTTATTGCTTTTGGAGATAGCCCTGTAATTATATGAACTTTCTTCATTATTGCTTTGCTGCATCTTGAAAGTTTTTATATGTTGTACTATCATTATCATTCATTTCTATGTATCTCTTGATCTCTCTTTTTATTTCTTCTCTGACCCAGTTATTCTTCAGTAGCATGTTATTTAATCTCCATGTATTTGTGGTTCTTCCTGCTTTTTTTTCCCAGTTGATCTCTAATTTCAAAGCATTATGATCAGAGAATATGATTGGTATGATTTCAATCCTCTTTTATTTGTTGAGGTTATTTCTGTGTCCCAGTATGTGGTCAATCCTTGAGAATGTTCCATGTGCACTAGAGAAAAATGCATAAGCAGTTGTTTTTGGATGGAAGGCTCTGTAAATGTCAGTTATGTCCAGTTGGTCTAATGTGTCATTTAAGGATGTTATGTTCTTATTGATTTTCTGTTTGGATGATCTGTCCATATCCAACAGTGGGGTATTTAGTTCCCCTACTACCATAGTGTTTAGATCTTTCTTGGTGCATGATTCCCTTTATCATTATGAAGTGTCTCTCCATATCTTTCTTTACTTTTTTTATTTTGAAGTCTATTTCTTCTGATATTATTACCACTTCTCTCGCTTTTCTTTAAATGCCATTTCCTTGAAATATCAGTTTCCACCCTTTCACTTGGCATCTATATTTCTCTCTGGAGCTGAGATATGTTTCCCGGATTCAGCGTATCATTGGTTTTGTTTTTTGACACAATCTGAAATTCTGTGCCTTTTTATTTGTGAGTTCAGCCCATTTACATTTAGGATGATTATTGAAATATGAGGTCTTCTCATCGCCATTTTATCGTTTGCTTTCTGGTAGCTCAGTGTTTTCATTGCTTCCTCATCCTTGTGTTTCTGTTTTCTTTATTTTGGTTGGCTTTTGTAGGTTTTGCCTCTGGTTCTTCTTGTTTTATGTCATATAGTTAAGTTCTGAATCTTGTCTGTGTTGTTACCATTACGAATATGTAAAGGATAGTTTTATATATATATATATACCTACAGTTCTACATTTTCTTCTGCACATGACTTATCTTCATTTCCCTTTGTGAATTTGGATCTTTTCATCCTCCCCTTTTCAGTTATTGTTATCTCAAGTTGTCCCTGTGTATGCTGAATGTTCATTACTGTCTTGCTCTATCAATTCTCTTATTATTATTTAAGCTTATAATGCCCTGTTCTTAGTAAGTGTTGCACTCCTCTGATTCTATTTGCCTGGTAGTCACTCCTAATTACCTATTTTTTTTTTGTCAATTTTAGGTGAATTGACCCCTTTCAGTATTTCCTGTGGTGCAGGCCTCATATGCAGGCCCTCAATTTTTGTATGTCTGGAAAGGTCTTAATTTCTCCTTCATATATAAAGGAGAGCTTAGCTAGATACATTATTTTAGGCTGGTAGTTCCTTTCACTTAGTAGTTTAAACATTTGATTCCATTTTTTTCTGACTTGTAAGGTTTGCGCTGAGAAGTTCGAGGATAATCTAATGAGTTTTCCTTTACAAGTTATTGTTTTCTTCTCCCTTGCTGCCCTGAGAATACTGTCTTTTTCATTGGTTTTTGATCATTTAAATACAATGTGTCTTGGAGAAGGCCTTTTTGGGTTGAGGTAATTGGGTGTTTTGTTGACTTCTTGAATTCTAAGCTCCAGCTCCTTTCTTAAATTTGGGCAATTCTTGTCCACTATTTGTCTGAAAATGCTTTCTAGTCCTTGCTCCTTTTCCTCACCTTCGGTAATGCCCATTATTCTTATGTTTCTTCTCCTGATGGTATCAACTAGTTCTTATATTTCTCTTTCATTATTTTTCATTCTTCGGTATCTCTCTTCTTCTTTCTAATTTATTTCTAGATTTCTGTCTTTGATATCACTGATCCTTTCCTCTATTTGGTTGACTCTATTTCCCAAGCTTGTTATTTCATTTTTCAATTTTTGCAGTATTTTCTTTATCTACAGAAATTCCAGTCTGTTCTCTTTGAGGGTTTCAATCTCCTTTTTAAAGAACTCATTCTGCTCATCTAGTTGTTTTTTCAATTCCTGAAATTGTTGATATGAATCATTTTGGATCTCACTGAGTTTTATCACAAGTACTATCCTGAGTTCTCTGCCATTTAAATTGTATATTTCTATGTCTGTAAGCTAATTTTCTGGAGATTTTTCTCTTTCTTCCTGAGATGCCTTGTCACCTTAGTTGTTCATGGTTAATGGACTATTTCTACCCCTGAGCATTAATGGAGATGTATTCTTCTTTTTTTCCAGAAAGAAGATGACATAAAGGTCTCTCCTTAGTCTGTTCCAAAGAAGGCATTTCTCTTTTGGTTTCCAGTAGGTGGCATCTAAGCCTCTTGGATCGCTGCTTTAAATAAAGTCTTAATAAAGCCTTTTTTTTTTCCTTTATAGATGTTTAATCACTCTCGATACCCTCACTCTCAGTTCCCAATATGTTAGCAACACTTTCCTTAGCGTTTGCTCAGATTTCTCTGGGGCTCCCCAGTGTTCAGTCTCAGAGGATATGAGGGGATGGGCTCTCTGGGTTGAGGTAGGTGGGCGGTGG
>NW_006437741.1:55037-79540 GCF_000325575.1 Pteropus alecto
TGTTTTCCTTTTAGGGAGTGCTATCTTTGGTTCACCAACCCCAGCTCACATTAAATTTGCAAGTTATATTGGAGTCACACACTGGCCTCAGGGCCTTGCTTGCTGAACAGTGGAAGTGAAGCCAGGTTAATTTGTCAATGTGCATTATGCATTTTCATTCCTTAGAGATATGTGCATTTTCATTCCTTAGAGAGAGTTGCCAGTGTCTCTTTGTGAGAATAATTACCATTTATTGAAAAGATTTTTGGAAACCAGCATTTACAAGAAAAACAGATAGGCTGGCCGTGAATAGGCATAAGAGGTTATCAACTTACCTGAATTGCCTAAGGGTGGTCATGTTTTCTTGGAATTTTCTAACCATAGGAAGCATTCTTTGATATGTAAAATTTTAATCACTGAACATAAATGATGGAATTGCGCCTAGGAGACAGAGGTGAGAATGTGTGAATGGTGCAACAGCAGTAAATTCCCCTGGACTTTATTTCCAACCTTGTCTCTAAGTAGCTATACCTTACCCCTCTAAGAAAATAATTGCTTTTCAGTTAGAGCAATTCAGAAGTAAAGCTCTAGAAGACCATGGAGTTCACCTAGCCCATCTTCTTTCTGTGCCTTATTTTATAGCACAGTGGCAGTGAGTCGCGTGAGGTCACCTTAACAGCAAAAGTAAACTTTGAGCCAAACTTCTGGTCTTTCTATTACCTGTTCACTGTTTTTAGATCTAGAGAAGAAATATTGAATCGTGACAGAGAATAGACTAGGGGACTAGGATATGTCACGTACTTGTGAAAACTCAGGCAATTTTCTGAACATTTCGATATTGGTTTCCCTGTCTGAAAAGTAGAGATAGTATTTTTTTATAGAGTCATAGTTTATTTTTTCAGTCATTTTTAGCACCTTCAGTGTTCCAGGAATAATACTAAATGTGGGGATTATCAAGATAAATGAGACACGGTCGCAGCACTCAAGAAATTCGTGGGCTAGTAGTGGAGACAGATGCATCAATAAAAGTTTAAATTCAAAGAGGTGAGTATGACAAAACATTACAAAGCACTGCTTAAAAGTTGTTAATATCTTCATAAATGTTAAGTAATTAATGATTCCTCACATCAGCAATCCCAATCACCCTTTCCTCAGCCATTTCTAGAGACCCTTTATCAATATTTCTGTAGCCTCTCATATTTTATTCCTGTCTCATTTTAGGGCTGTGCTCACTTGCACCTTCCTCTTCCTGCCCTGTCAACCTTGTTCATCACTGTTGATCTCTACTATTTCTAACCAGCCTGTAACACACTCCACCTTCTCAGCACCTCGATTCCCCACCCTCTTATCTTTAGCATGTAGGTGTCCCTACTTACTGTGGGCATTTGTGAAAACAAGTTTTTAGAAGAAAAGCATTCCTAAATTCTACAGAATTTGAAAAGCAGCAGAGCCTGGTTATAGAGCTGTACACAGTTCTGGCTGGAAACCTGACTCTGCTCCCTGATAGCCATATGGGGAATTCCATAACCTCAGTGTGCCTCAGTGTCATTTCTGCAGAATAGAGATAATGCCAATATTGTGAATATTTCTTGAATTAATATTTGTGGCATTCTTAGTAAAAGCTACTTAAAATTTGGCAAGTGAATCCTTGTCATTTTCTCTTTTGTGTCTGTTGCTGCAAAAATTATCTTATTTGGTGGGATATTGGACTGGTTGACTTATACAATTCCTGGAAATGCTGTATGTCCCATCCATCTTATGTTCTCATTAGGTCTCTGGAGCACCAGAATCCAGGGGCTCATTCTACATGATGGAATAGTGAAAGGAGTAATCTCCCTTTATTATCCTACTCTGCTTTCTCTCCAGCAGAGATTAAGATGACTTGGAGAAGAATTTCTTTCTTAATGAGGTTCAGGGTACAATTCTAAACATGTTTTCTTCCAGAAGCAGGAAGGTGACAACTAGCCTAAGATTCTATAGAGAGAACACAAAGTCCACTGATACTGGAGGTAGCATTTCCTGGTCTTCAGTTTCTGTCAGAGAGAGTTTCTGACAGAATTAGGATAGTAGGGGTGGTAAGTGTGGGTGGGTGTAGCAGTGAGAATTCCGAAGAAGCTGCAGCTTAAAGCCCACGTTCCCCTCCCTCCCTCACCAGCAGTGTCATTCTCTTATTCCTCCATCTTGAAGGTACCCATCCTCATGTTTTCATTTGTCTATAACATCAAATGACCAACAGGAACTAATCTCAATTGAAGAGCAGTGATCCAAGGGCAGGAGGTTATTTGGTTTTATATTTGTTGGTAATAAATGGCCATTGATTTCAATAACACATTCTAGTTCTAAAAAGATCTGCAAACTAACATCACATCTACTGCTTTTGGAAATACAACATTCTAAGATTAAAATCAGTTTTAGTGCTAAGCTTGGAACCAGACTGCCAGTTGGAAGGGAACTGATAAAGTCATAACTATCAGCAAATTTGAAGATTTGACTGTATGTATTTATCTAGCTGAGCACTAGACTCATCTTTCATAGAAAGCTGAGATTTCTTGGTGAAAAGGTATATTTAGACCATGAAGGGTAGTAAAATTTTGTTGTAGTTTGAGTTCTGATTCTATAACTTAATTATTTTTGTAAATTTGAGAAAATCCCTTGTTCTCTAAAACTAGTTACTCTCATACATAGTAAAAGAAACATGTTTTTTTTTTCCTTTGAATAATTTTTTTTTGCCATAAACATAGATTTTGCATTTTTTTTTCTCTTGTGAACTGGGCATGCGATTCCTTAAAAAAGAGTAGATCTCAACACATATTTGTTGAAAAATTATGGACTGCTTTTCCTGATGTTCCTTATTTTTATCTTTTCTAGTCTTTTATTACTGAAGGTACACATAGGAACTTTTAGAGTTTTATTTCAACCGTGCCTTGTATGTTCTTCTTCTAATTGTCTTTAAATGAGTACTGTACTGGGATGTTGACTGAGCCAAAATGTACAAAGATGATATATCAAAAGAGATTATTATCAATTTAAATTTAAACAGGGATTAATAATGTATAGTATCCTTGTTAAAATAAATTGCAAATATTTTTTTTAAAACTATACGTTATTGCACTTAGGTTACTTCCATATCTTGGCTATTGTATACAATACTGCAGTGAACATTGGGGTGAATATGTCTTTTCTAATTAGTGTTTTGGTTTTCTTTGGATAAATACCCAGAAGTGCAAATGCCAGATCATAAGGTACTTATCTTTTAAATTTTTTGAGAAACCTCCAAATGGTTTTTAGACATTGTGGTCCATATATACAATGGAATATTACTCAGCCATAAAAAATAAAATCATACCATTTACAATAACATGGATGAACCTAGAGGGTATTACACTGAGTGAAATCACTCAGACAGAGAAAGAATACCATATGATCTCACTTATATGTAGAATCCAAAGAACAAAATAAATGAACAAACAAAACAGAAACAGACTCTTAGATACAGAGAATATTTTGATGATTGTCAGATTGGAGGGGAGCTTAGGGGAGTGGGTGAAAATGGTGAAGGTATTAAGAAGTACAAATTGGCAGTTACAAAATAGTCACAGGGATGTGAAGTAAAGCATAAGGAATACAGTCAATAATATTGTAATAACTATGTATAATACCAGGTGGATACTAGACTAATCAGGAAGTTCACTTTGTAAATTCTATAAATGTCTAACCACTATGCTGTACACCTAAGGGTAATATAAAATAATATTGAATGTCAACTCTGATCAAAAAATAAAAATACAAAACTACTTTATTATGACAAAGAACCATAAGAACAGTTTGTTAAAACAAAAAAATCAATTAACCAGTTGATTGCTTTACATAAATAATTACTGACAAGTGATAAGAGGAACCCTAGTATTTCAAAGCCTCTAAAGTGGCCCATACACAGAGCTTTAATAATATTAATATCTGTGTTATATGCTGACAATATCATACAAGAATAAAATTGGGAAGCATTTCAGTTGACAACTTTCTTTTTTATTCTCTACTTTTTCTAACATCTTTTTTCCTCTTCTTATTCCATCTCCTTTTCTCTGTCCTACCTCTTCTCTTTCTCCTCCCAATTCTCAGTTAATTCATGATCTTTCAACTACTTTTTTCATAAATCATTTTAGTCCTAGAGTTGGATGACCTCTGATAGCAGGTAGACATAGCTCTGGAGAATTGAGTTTGTCAAAGTAAACAATTCTTTTATTTTGATGAGTCATCTTCACCAAAGTGAATAATAGCAGGGATATAATAGCAGGAATAATAGCAATCTTGAAGTGTCTACATACTGACAATTTCTAATACATTCACCCATTTTATGATGTGCTATATCACACTGAGAGAGAACTATGAAATAGCATTATAAAAAAATATATATCACAATTACTTCTTGATTAAAAGTGTTGCAATTCAAGGAAAATTAAATATTTAAAGAAGAAGGTAAAATCTGTTATGTGCTGATGGTAAGACAAAGTAATATGTGTTGTCAAAATTTAGAGAAAGAAGAGATTGATTTATTATTTTTAAAATATTTTTTGTTTTTTAATTATAGTTGCCATATAACATTATATTAGTTTCAGGTGCACTACATAATGATTAGACATTTATATAACTTATGAAATGATCACATCAATAAATCTAGTACCCATTTGACACCATACATAATTATTAAAATATTATTGACTATATCCCTTGTGCTATAGTTTACATTCCCATGACTATTTTGTAACTACCAATTTGTACTTCTTAATCCCTTCCCCTTTTTCATCCACACTTTCATCCCCCATCCAATTTGGCAATCTTCAAAATGTTTTCTGTATCTATGAGTTTGTTTCTGTTTTGTTTGTTTATTTTATTCTTTAGATTCCACACGTAAGTGATATCATATGGTGTTTATCTTTGTCTGATTTACTCCACTCAGCATAACTTTCAGGTTTATCCCTGTTGTAGCAGATGACAAGATTTTATTCTTTTTTATGGCTAATATTCTATTGCATATACGTATTAGCTCTTCTTTATTCAACAGTCTATTGGTTTTTTTTATTTGGCAGGAAATGGGAAAACTTTTTAGAAGTCTTCAGAAAGATGCTGGTGAGATCAGGAAATTAAGTGATGGATAGGATTTGATAAAGATTGTATTCAAGGAAGTTTGGTTTAGATAAAAAGAAAACTGCACAACTAAATGTATGGAGAAGGAAAAGCATGGATATCTCTCGGAAGACTGTATTTAAGTTGTTATAAGAAAAAAAGTTATTGTAATGAAAAAAATCAGCCAGGTAAATTAATAACAAATTGGTTGTTGTTCAGTAGTTTATGGAGGACATTTAAAAAGATTACCTAGAGAGTAATTTGATTATAGATATGTTTTAAAATTATTGTGGTTTGAAGAATAAGGAGACTTGACAGTCAGGAGAAGAGGTATTGAAGTCTTTGAATTGAGTGTAATAATAGATTTGGAAGGGAGGGACATGTCTGAAAGATATTGATAGTTTAATATGGTTGGGCCAAAGAACTAATTAAATATAGAAAGAAACAAAATCAAAAGTGGCCTCAAGAGTATAAGACTTAATGTTTGTGGCAATGAAGTGGTGATGGTAGAAATAACAAAATGGTAAGAGATGTGCGCTGAGTTTAGTTTTGGCATGATAAATTAGAAGTGTTGGCAGGATATCTGGTGAATGTGTTTAAGATTTTGTTGAACTTTACATACTTGTGACTATTTTGTAAGTACAAATTCATACTTTTTAATTTCTTCACTTTTTTTCATCTTACTCCCTAACCCCTCCCATTTGGCAACCATTAGTTTGTTCTCTGTATCTATGAGTTTATTGTTTTGTTTGTTCATTTATTAATTTTAGATTCCACATATAAATGAAATAATGTGGTATTTGTCTTTGTCTGACTTATTTTACTTAGCATATAGTCAATACTATTGTAATAACTATGTATAGTGTTGGAGAGTACTAAACTTATCGGGGGGATCACATTTATATGTTATATAAATGTCCAACCAGTATGATGTACACATGAAACTAATAAGATGTTCCATGTCAACTGTAAGAGAAAAAACGTTGTGGAAAATACAGAAATTAGCTCAGAAGAGGCCAGACAGATCCATATATTGTTGTGAAAGATTGAACTCATGGATTCAGGACCAATTTCATTAATGCTGTCATACAGCATCCTTGTTTACAGTGCCTCATGATTGGTTTAACACCCTGATGTTACTATTTTGAAACTTCTAATGATTTTGAACACAGGGACCCATATCTTCATTTGCCATGCAAAATATGTGGTTGCTCCTACAAGAGCTATTAAAGAGACAAAGAGGAAATATAGACAGGAAAAGAGGGTCTACACGAGACACTTTGGGGAAATGGTTTCACTGACAAGTCAGTAACTACACAGAGATCAAGAAATGTGGAGATTCGTTGTCTCAGGAAATTCCAAATGATGGGCTTTAAATTCTTGGGTGAGAATTGTAATTGTGTAGACATGAAGCAATTTTTAAATAGTGGAGTAAAATGATCAACATTTATTTATCGAACAAGTGTAAGACTTGAAAATTGTAAGATTTTAAAAACTGAATTAGCAGTTTATTATAAAAGAATATAAGAGAAACAGATCACCATTCAGATTGAAGAGAGGTTCTATGCCCTCTCCAAAGGTACCACTTCCGCATCTTCTCCATAATTTCCCTGACCTGAAAGCTCAAGATGTTTTAAAAGCCATGTGGGTCTGCTAATATGTAGGAAAAAGGATGAATAGGAAAGAGGCAATTCTAAAATAAAAGGCTCATAACTGGGCATAAGATTTAACAGGTGCCCTATGTTTTTCTCCTACCACACAATAGCTGCAACAGACAAGGCTGAGATATGGTCAAGCGAAATGGCACATCCACTACAGACTTCATTCTCTTGGGCCTCTTCCCTGAGTTCCAATATACCAGCCTCCTGGTCTACCTCATCCTCCTGGCCTACCTTGTTGCCCTCACAGGGAACGCCATCCTCCTCCTCCTGATCTGTGTGGATGCCCACCTGCATACCCCAATGTATTTCTTGCTCAGTCAGCTCTCCCTCATTGACGTATTCTACATCTCCAGCTCAGTTCCTAATATGGTCTTCAACCATGTCTCAGGAAAGCACAGCATCTCCCTCATTGGCTGTGGTGTCCAGATGTTCTTCTGCCTGGCCCTAGGTGGTGCCGAGTGTCTCCTCCTGACCCTTATGTCCTATGATAGAGTTGTGGCTGTTTGTGATCCCCTGCGCTACACAGTCATCATGAACCCAAAGGTTTGCTGGCTAATGGCAGTGGCACCGTGGACTGGGGGTGCTGCAAATTCACTCATCCAAACTATTTACACCATGCATTTCCCTGTATGTGGTCTGAGGGAAATAAATCACTTTTTTTGTGAGATGCCTGCCATCTTGAAGCTCTCCTGTGAGGACACCTCAGAGTATGAGATGGTGGTGTTCATGGTAAGTATCATATTCATCCTCATCCCTTTTAGTCTCATAATGGCATCCTACATTCGGATCTTCCTCACCGTGCTCAGGATGAACTCACCCGAGGGGAGGAACAAGGCCCTGGCCACGTGTTCTTCTCACCTGACTGTGGTGAGTCTCTACCTGGGGACAGGCATCGTGGTGTACATGACACCTGGCTCCTCCCACACCCCAGCATTGGATCAAGGTCTCTCTGTGTTCTACATCGTCCTCACCCCCATGCTGAACCCCCTCATCTATAGCCTGAGGAACAAGGAGGTGCTGGGGTCTCTGAGGAAGGTCCTAAAGAAAAATCTCATATTAAAATAGTTTAAGAAATATCCCTGTCCTAAAGATCTAAAACCAGTTGCATGTGAAAAATCAAAGCCCTGGCTTGTATCTTTCTTCAAGTATACAGAATTTCTGTTTATGAAAAAAATTGTTTTAGGAATAGGTTGTTGAACCCCAGTCACCTTATTGTGTTTGAAACAAAGGGATTGAGTTCAGCAAAGAGTTGTTTTTATATTAATGTTAGGAGAAAATGGCTTTGGTGGCATATAAATGAAAGCGTAGATATTCATTTTCTAATTCACTCACAAGCAAGACACATAGAAACAGAGAAAGCTGTGACTGCTTATTCCAGTTTATAACTGGGCATCAATCTGGTCTGAGGGGAAAACAAAACAGGAGACAAGGGCATTCATTTTTTTCCAGGAAAAATGTTTATTCTTGGTTGAGGTGTTTTTTTGTTTGTTTGTTTGTTTTGATTGAGTAAAAACCATATTTATTACTTTAGCAATCATTAAATAACAAATTATCTTTTACTTTTTTTCCTATTTTTTGTTCAAGCCAATAAAATTGTATTCTGATCTCCACTTACATTAGAATTAGAACAGTTTTGTTGACATCTTACCTAGAGCTTGACTCTATTACTCCTCTAACCTCATCTATTTTTCACACTTTCCCTCCACTCCTGCCAAATGAACACAGGATGCACTAAATGTGTAACACTATCTCACTTCTTTCTGCTTTGTGCCCTTAGTCTAGAATGCTCTTCCCCTCACCTCCTTTTAATCTGCATTTAAAACTCCAGGCCACTAAATCTAAAATTTTAATACTTCTCCAATACTTTTACATCTCTATTTCCTGACAATTTTATTCTTCTTAGTAATTATTACCACCTAAAATAGCATTGATGGTTTAGGTATTATGTTTATCTGTGCCTCTACCACAAAGCAAGCCCCACCAGGTCCAGGATTTTTGTTTTGTTTTGTTCACTTCTGTATTCCCAGTGCCTAAAAAAGAGTGTGACACATAGTCTGCACTGTATAAATGTATATTAAATGAATGATTAAATATCTGTTATAGACTCAGCCATTTCCAGATATACTAGAACTTGGCTTTAAAAGGGTGGATATTTTCTTTCAGTGCAATTTTGCTACTGTTCCGGGCAGTAGGACATCACATGACAATCTTCAGTCTGAACATGAAGTGAATTCTCATTCTTAATGTGTAGACTGCTCCCACGTCCCACCCCACATTGGTACCACAGCGTTATGGAAACGTAAATTGGTCAAAACATGCCCGTAATCCTGAGGTAAAGGATAGATATAACCAATATATTTTTGAGAAAGAAGATTTGAGGAGAGATAAATTGCCCATTCTATTTAACCTTTTATGAAAAATGTTCAGGGTGATGATGGGGGAGAGACAGAGGAGAGATAAGCAGAGAAGTGTTGCATTAGTAGATTGTACCTTGGAAGGATCTTGTGGATCTAACAATATTACAAAGAAACTGTGTCTTGCTTTGCAGGGGAAAAATTGGCAGTATTTCTTTAAGACCCCAGAGAGAATAAGTATTAGTAAAAGTAATGCTTTTTGCTGTAACAGATACTCCACTCAAATCCTGTTGTCTTAACACATTAAAATTTTATATTTTGTTCATAAAAGTTCAATGTGTAGGAAGTAGGTGGGGGGCGCGGTCCTATCCTTTGCAGTGATGCAGACTGACAGAGGCTCTCTATCCCCAGCATGTGACTGCTGATATTAGTGGGGCATTGATGGAGCACAGAGTGAGAGGTGATAGTGTCACACCCGCTGTATCCCATTTGTAAGAACTTATGCCACACCTTACTGAAAAGGAAACTGGGAACGATCATCTAACTCTGCCCCAAGAGGAAAAGAAAACAGGTTTACAGAGCCCTCAGCCAATGGCTTTGTATGTGTCTTGGCACATGTAGCCAATAACACAGTCACTGGCCCGGCTTAACAGTAAAGCAACAGAATAACATGTACACTCTCGAGTGTTGAATGCAGCTTCTAAAGGGGACATGGCCACAGGAACAAGGTGCAATGGAGGAAATTACATAAACTACCAAAAACATTTTTATACCCAGTCAGCAACCAGATTGTATTTCAACCAATTCATTCATTTCCCATGGGGGAAAAAAAAATTAAGATGTCAATCAATGTTTGCTTTTCCTCAACTATGCTCTCATTTCACAAAAATAATTTTAAAAGATGTTATTTGTAGACAGCATCACAGTAATACTCTGTCTTATCCTTGATGTATTTATCAGCTGAGAAAGTTGCAAACCTGATCTATTTAGAACCCAAATGACATCTAATATGTGGCTCTCTGGAATAGTGACTTGATAGCAAACACTAACCGTGTTAATTGCCAGGCTTAAATAAAGACAATGAGGACTAAGATCTATTTATCGCCTAAGCTATTGTTATTTTTAAAGATTTATCATTCCTGGAAACAGTTTTAAAAATTTTTAAACTTTATTAAATTTATTGTGGTGATATTGGTTAATAAAATTATATAGGTTTCAGGTGTACAATTCTATAACACGTTGTATGTATTTTGCATTGTGTTAACCACCCAAACTCAAATCTCCTTCTGTCACCATATACTTGACCCCCTTTACCTGTGTCTATCTTCCCACCCTCCCCCCACTTTCTACTTGGTCACCAATAAACTGTTGTCTGTGTCTATGACTTTTTGATTGCCTTGTTTGTTGCTTTCAGTTTTGTACATGTGAGTAAAATCATACAGTTCTCAATTTTTTCTGTCTGACATTTTTGCTTAGCATGATAATCTCAAGATCCATTCATGTTGTTGCAAATAATAGTACTTCATCTTTTCTTAGGGCTGAGTAATATTCCATTGTATATATGTACCATATGTCCTTTATCCGTCATCTATTGAAGGACAGTTTGATTGTTTCCATGTCTTGGCCATGGTGTGAATGATGCTGCTATGAACATTGAGTGCATATATTTTTACGAATAAATGTTTTCAAATTTTAGGGATAGATATCCAGAAGAAGGATTGCTGGGTCATATGGCAATTCTATTTTTATTTTTTTGAGGAACCTCCATACTGTTTTCCACAGTGGCTATACAAATTTACCTTCCCAACAGCAGTGTATGTGGGTTCCTTTATTCCCATATTTCTCTCCAGCACTTGTTACTACTTGTTCTATTAATGCTAGCCATTCTAACGTGTGTGAGATGGTATTTCATTGTGGTTTTGATTTGCATTTCCCTAATAGCTAGTGAAGTTGAGCATATTTTCATATGTCAGTTGGTCATTTGTATGTCTTCTTGGGAGAAGTGTCTGTTCAAGTCCTCTGACATTTTTTTTTGGCTTTATTGAAATACAATAGAAAATTAGTTGCTTGTATTTAATTGTACAGTTCGATGATTTTTTTCAATTATAATTGGCATACAATAATATATTAGTTTCAGTTGTACAGCATAGTGATTATAGATCTATATAACTCACAAAGTGATCACCCACTAAATCTAGTACACTTCTTTCTCCTTACATATTTATTACAACATTAACTATTTCCTTATGCTACACTTTATATTTCCATGTCTACTTTGTAACTACCTATTGTACTTCTTAATCCCTTTGCCCTTTTTCACCATCCACTCAACTCCCCTCCCATCTAGTAGCCATCGAAATATTCTCTGTATCTATGAGTTATTTTTATTTTTTTGTTGTCATTGTTTATTTTATTTTTTAGATTCCACGTGTACATAAATCATGCAATATTTATCTCTCTAGCTGACTTATTTTGTTCAGCGTAATACCCTCTAGATCCATCAAGGCAATATCATTTTCCATCCCCCTCTTAGATTGTGTCTTTTAATCTGAAGTGAGCCTCTCTTAGGCAGCATATGTAGGGGTCTTGATTTCTTATTCATTCAGCTACTCTATCTTTTGGTTGGAGCACTTAATTCATTTCCATTCGAGGTACTTATTGATAGAAATGTAGTTATTACCATTCTTTATTCCTGTTTTTGATACATGTTTTTTCTTCTTAAAGAAGTCACTCCAACATTTCCTGTAATACTGGCTTGATGTTGATGAATTCTTTTAGTTTATTTTTTGTCTGAAAAGCTCTTTATCTGTCCTTTCACTCTAAATGATAGCTTTGCTGGATAAAATATTTTTGGTTGTAAATCCTGGGTCTTCATTACGTGGAATATTTTGTGCTAAACTCTTCTGTCCTGAATAGTTTCTTTTGAGGAATCCACTGCTAGTCTTATAAATGCTTCCTTGTAGGTAACTAATTGGTTACCTTTTAAGATTCTCTTGCTGCTTTTAAGATTCTCTTGCTGCTTTTAAGATTCTCTCCTTTGTATCTAATCCTTGGCATTTTAATTATGATGTGTCTTGATGTGGCCTCATTGAGTTCATTTTTGGGGGACTCTCTGAGCTTCCTGGGGTTGTATGTCTATTTCTTTCAAGAGATTAGGAAAGTTTTCCATCATTATATCTTCAAATAGGTCATGAACTTCTTATTTTCCTTCAGGTACTCCTATGACACAGATATTTATACATTTAATTGTGTCCCATAGGTTTCTTAAACTATTATTATAGTCTTGGCTTCTTTTTTCTTGTTGGTCTCATTGAATGTCTTTGGTTTCCCCATCCTCTATATTGGTGGTTCTATCCTCTTCTTTATCTATTCTCTTGATTCCCTCTAATATCCTCTTCATCTCAGATAATGTATTCTTCATTTCTGACTGGTTCTCTTTTATAATTTCCATTTCCATTTTTATGGTTTTTACCTCTTCATTAAAGTTCTCACTGAGTTCATCTACTCTTCCCCTAAGTTCATTGAGCATCTTAATAATCAGTGTTTTGAACTCTGAATCTGTTAGATTGCTTGATTCTATTATTCCTGGATCTCTGTTATGTTCTCTCAGATGATTTCTGCTTCTTTGTCTTCCCATTCGGCTGCCTTTCTGTGTCTGTTTCTAAGTACTAAGCAAAGCTCCTAAGCCTCCCAGTCTTATTAGCGTGGCTTTGTGTAGTAGGTGTCCAGCAGCACAGTCCTGAGAGAGGTTCAGCTACAAGCCAAATTTAGCCCCAGCCTGTGCCTCTCCAGGGCCACCTGTTAAGATTCGGCAAGCAATCAACAGATACTGTACTTATAATTGCCTCAAGAAGCCATGCCAGAAACTGAGGTCAGCTGCCACTAATGTGGGCCTTGGTGCTGCTCAGCAAGTGGCACAGGACTTGCCAGGGACACAATCATATGTAGCTTGGGCAGTGCTGCGATTTGAGGGTGGCAAAGTTTCCTGTAGTCTTCTAGGTGGAGCAACCTCTGTCATCTTGCCTCCATACACTGTAAACAATGCTGCAATGAATATACGGATTCACATGTCCTTTTGAATTTGAAGTAGTGTTTTGGATTTTTTAGATAAAAACCCAGAAGTGGGATTATTGGGTTATTCTTTGTCTCTTGTTATAGCCTGTATTCTAAAATCTATTTTATCTGGTATAAGTATTGCTACCATAGCAGTTTGTTTTGTTTTTATTTTCATGAAATATCTTTTTTTCCCCATCTCTTTCCTTTCAGGCTGTGTGTGTCTTTCAATCTGAAATGAATCTCTTGAAGGCAACATATGTAAGGTCTTGTATCCTTACCCATTCAACCACCCTATTTTTTGCTTGGAGGATTTAATCCATTTACATCTAATGTAATTGTTGATAGATCTGTAGTTATTGCTATTTTATTATTCGTATTTTTTATCTTACCTTTTTCTTCTTAAAAAAGTCTCTCTATCCTTTCCTATAATACTGGATTGGTGTTGATGAACTCCTTTAGGTTTTTCTTGTCTGGGAAGCTTTTTATCTGTCCTTAGATTCTAAATGATGGCTTTGCTGGGTAGAATAATCTTGGTTGTAGGTCTCTGCTTTTCATCACTTTGAGTATTTCATGCCAATATCTTCTGGCTGCAAATCTTGACAAATCAGCTGACAGTCTTATGAAAGACCCCAGTAGGTAACTAATTACTTTTCTCTTGCTGCTTTTAAGATTCTTTGTTTTTAACCTTTGGCATTTTAATGATGTTGTGTCTTGGTGTGGGCCTCTTTGGGTTCCTCTTGTTTGGGACTCTATGCTTCCTTGATTCTTGTGTCTATTTCCTTCACCAAATTAGGAGAGTTTTCCATCACTATTTCTTGAAATAAGTGTTCAGTTTTTTGCTCTCTCTTTTCTCCTGGTTGGTATTTGTATGATGCAAATGTTGTTATGCTTGGTATTGTTTTAGAGGTTCTTTAAACTGTCCCCATGTTTTGAATTATTTTTGCTATTGTTGTTCTCATTGGGTGTTTTTCAATACCTTATCTTCTAAACTGCTGATTCTATCTTCTGTTTCATTTAACTGTTAATTCCTCCTAAGTTACTCCTCATTTCCATTATTTTATTCTTCATTTATGACTGGTTTTTATGTTTTCTGTCTCTATTTTTATGTTTTCTAGCTCTTTGCTAAAGTTCTCACTGAGTTCCTCTACTCTTCCCCTAAGTTCATTGAGCACCCTTATAACCAGTGTTTTGAACTCTACGTCTGCTATGTTGCTTGTCTCCATTTTGTTGAGTTCTTTTTCTGGAGCTTTGTTGTGTTATTTGATTTAAGACTTTTTTCTTTGTATCCCTTTTTTTTTTTCTGCCTCCCTGACTTTGTTTCTACATGTTAAGTAGGGCTGCTATGTCTTCCTATCTTAGTATAATGGCCTTATGTATTAGGTGTCCTGTGGGGCCCAGTGGTGCAGTCCTTCTGGTCACCTGAGCCGGATGCTCCAGTATATCTCTTGTGTTGGTTGTGTGTACTCTTCTGTTGTCACTGAGCCTTTATTGCTGTTTACTCATTACTGGGAAGTATTGACCCTTAAGCTGATTGGTTGTGAAGACTAGCTGTGACTACAGTGGCAGAGCTGTTGTGCAGGGACTGACCCTACAGAACAGGATGCACATTAGCAAGATACTGGTGCCTGCCCAGGCAGCCCTTTGGATGTGTTGTTCTTGGATACAGCCCCGAATGGTGATCCTCTTGGATTGAAGCTGGCCACCGGGTAGGCTGTCCCCGGAGCCTCCTGGAAGGGGCCTTACCAGAGGCCAAGTTCAGTTGCAGACTGTGCCCTATCCAAGGCCACCTGGAAAAAATCACCAAGAAACTCACAGATGGTCATCACCTGCACTGGGCTTGAAGGTGTTTTGAAAGGTTAAGTTGTGAATAGAGGAGAGTTGCCACTAGTGCTGGGCTTGGGGCTGCTCAGCAAGAGGTACAGGGCACACTGAGGCCAGACGTTGCTTGTTTGGGTTTTGTGAACCTTTGAGAGTTGTCAAAAAGTCTGCAGCATGAGCCAAGATAGGCCATTTGTATGGAAAATCCATTGGAAATGGCTTGGTTGGTCCAAAAGTTGGGTGAGGGAATTATCACGGAAGGGCAATCAGTATTGTCCTGGTTTATAAAGACTTAGATATGGTGACCGCCAGTGTCTGCATGCTGTGTGGGGGGAGGGCTCAACACTTTTGTATGGGAGAATGCTGCCCCTCCAGCCCTTGCCCTGAAGCTAGACAACTTAGTTTCTCCCCAAATGCCCATGGCATCTTTTGAGGTGCTGCCTCAGAGCTGGAGTTCTGAGTGAGTGAGTTCATCAGTGGGCCCTTTAAGGTAAATGTTTGGGACTCCATGCCCCTCCATCTTACAGCTTGAATCCCTTCTTGTTTTCACAAGCAGAAGTTGTGGGGACTTCTCTTCCTGGCACTGGAACCCTGGCTGGGGATCCCTCTGAAGGGCTGAGACTCCTTGCTATTTCAGAGGACCTCTATAGCCAAGATATCCCTCCCAATTTTAAACTGCCACATCCAGGCATGGGGCTACCCAATTCCAAATCTCCACCCCTCCTACCCTCCTATCAACCTCAAGATGGCCTCTTCTGTGTGTCCCCAGTTGCAGGACTTCTGTTAAGCTAGACTTCAGATAACTCCCAGTTATGATTGTTCTGTAGTCAGTTGTAATTTTGATGTGGTTGTGAGAGGAGGCCAATACAGTGTTTACCTACTCTGCCATTTTGACTGAAAACCCCAACATCACTTTTATCTTTGATGATTTTCCCTTGTATCACCTCCACTCACCATCATCCCATCTACTAATCTGGGTGTAAATGGTAATTATAGATTTTTTATATCATAGTTCATAATTTCTTCTCTGGTAACACTTACAATTCTATGTTTGTAATTGTATTAATTTATTA
The DNA here is from genome assembly GCF_000325575.1 of Pteropus alecto. NCBI lineage: Eukaryota > Metazoa > Chordata > Mammalia > Chiroptera > Pteropodidae > Pteropus > Pteropus alecto. The sequence goes on from NW_006437741.1 coordinate 71,103, forward strand.
ATTTTTTCTTTGACATAATTAGGTATTATATTTTGTTAACCATGGTTATCTCCAGGTTACTGATAATTATAAATGATCAATCACTCTTTGTTGATATAAATCACACAGTGTCTCTCAGTATTTAGAATTCCAAATGATGTTTAGCCATACCATTAAATGGGAATTACATTTACCAAGATCACTATTAATTTTTCCATTGTCACCACAGTTTTTGGTTATCATATTACTTGATCAATAAAATTGAAATGATTGACCCTTGATGCTCTTTTTTCCCATTATATTTGGAATTCTATATTATTTTATATTAGTTTCAGGTGTACAGCATAACGGTGATTCTCAATGCCCTTTAAAATGATTTATCTAGGCTTATGGGACTACATACTATCTGGTTTTCTTATTATCTATTTTATCTCTTCTCATCAGTGCCATAGCTGGGCCCTTATTAACACCCTGATAGCTAAACTTTCGAACACTCCAGAGATCTATTCTTGGATATTTTCTCATTCACTATCTATGCCAAATTCTTTTATTTATTCTAGTTTTATAAAAAACATACCATCTATTTGATAATAACTCTCAAAAAGTTGATAAAATTCTTCATCTATATAATATGACTCTCAAATGTATTCATCTAGTCTAGGTAATCTTATAGAAATCCAAACTGTAATATCCAATAACTTACTCAAAATTTAGAGTTAGGGTATCTCAAAACTACTATGTCTCAAACTGAGTTCAGGATCTTTTCCACAAACCTGAATGAGGTACATTAAATGCAAATCTCAATTTCCCAATTGCTCAGGCTAAAAACTGTGTAGTCAACTATGGCTTTTCTCTTCCTCTATTACCTGACACAAAATCCACCAGAAAATCTGTTGGCACTGTTTTATAACATTTCCATAATGACTACCTGTCATTGTTATTCTACTTCATCATAATCTCATTTGTATTATTAAAAAGTCTCCTAAATCATGATGCTTGTTTTTCTATTGCTGCTTCCCTCATAATCAGACTCACAAATTTGATAAGAGCATCCAAACAATAGATGCAAACATCATATATATGTGTGTGTATATATATATTTTTTATTTGTTTGTTTGTTCGTTTGTTTCCTCATAGTTCCAAATTTGCCACAACTAGAAAATTGGAAATATGAATTTAAAATAGGAAAAGATTTTTTCGGTACTAAAAAGAGACTTCATTTACTAATAAAAGAGTTTTATTTTGTTCTAGATACCTAATATATTCATTTAACTTACATTAGGAAGTAGATACCCATTATTCTTATTTTACAAATGAGAAAACTAAGGCTCGCGTAGGTTAAATTGCTTGTCCACAACCATACAGTTAGGAAATGGTGGTTTTCAGTAGGTACCATTGCCCCAAATTTGTTCTATTCTAAGTCGAAGCTCATAACTACAGTTACTCTATTTCATTTTTTTCATCAAATATGTTCTCAAAATGGCCCTTGTTTAAGTGACAGAATTGATTAGCCCATAACCTTGGCATTTAGGCACAGCATGCATACAAGAAAGAGATTGCACGTATAATATTCATGTCAGGCAAACATGACTATGTTCTGGTCTCTTTCAATGTTTCTCTCTCTCTCTCTTTCTCTCTCTCTCTCTCATATATCATCTATCTATCATCTATCATCTATCTAGCATCTATCATCATTATCTATCATTTATCAATCTATCATCTATGTTATCTATCATCTATCTATCTATCTATCTATCTATCTATCTATCTATCTATCTATCATATAACTATCATCTATCATCTATCTATCATCTATCATTTATTATCATCTATCATCTATCATCATCTATCTAACATCTCTTATTGTTTATGGGTTGCTTTCTCTTTGTAAAACCAATATCATCTGGATCCCCTTCTCAAAATCATGAGTCTTCTCAGTGGGAGGCATTAAACTTCTATGGAAGACTGATTATTGTTCACCTACACTGTCGACTCTCAGTCCTCTCCAGCCCTCCTGGATTCCCACAGGTGTGTGCACACATGTTTTTCCTCTCCTCAATGTCTGACACAGAATTATGGACTAAGGTGATAGTATGTGTAGCAGTTGTGAAGTACTTATGGGGAATGCTTTTAGAAAATGTCTTCCCTAGACATTAATTATATTTTATTTCTATAATTAACACATACTCCTCTCCCCTCCAAATACTTCTTGATAATAATTATAATAATTTCTCAGTATTATAATAATTATTATAATACTGAAAAACAATCCATCCCTCTGGAATTAAAACTACAAGTCTTATACCAAACTCCCTTAGTAGAGATAGAATTTGTAACCAGAGATCAACTTAATAAGGGTTTTCCCACATTTTAGAAATTATGAGAGACACTTAACTCAGTACATTTAGGAAAGCAATTAACTACATAACTTTTGAAGACAAGTTGAAAATTTTTTGATAAAAAATATTTTTAAATGTGCATTTTAGTCACTTTTGAGTATATAATTTAATGGCATTAATGACATTCACACTGCTATGCAACCATCACCACTATCTATTTTCAGAACTTCATGACTCCAGATAGAAACTCTGCACCTGTTATGTAATAATTCCCCATTCTCCAGCCCCAGTACATGGTAAATTCTAATCTAATTTCCTATGAACTTACCTATTCCAGGTATTTTTTAAAATATATTTTAAAGATATTTTTAAAGGTGGAATCATACAAATTTTACCCTTTTGTGTCTAACTTATTTCACATAGCATAAGGCTTGTATGGTTCACCCATGTTGTAGCATGTATCAAGCTTTTCTTTTTAAGACTGACTAGTGTTCCATTGTATATTTATTTCACACTTTATTTATTCACTTACCTAATGGTGATGGACAATTGAGTTACGTCCACTTTTCGTCTACTGTGAATGATACTGTTATGAATATGTGTGCACAATATCTCTTCAGAACCCTGATTTAAATTTTTGGAGTTAATTCTATTTTTGGCATTACTATTTTAAATATTTTGAAGAAAAATATTGTTTTAATAGTGGAAAATCTATTTTACATTTCCTTTAGTAGTGCACAAATGTTCCAATTTCTGCACATTATCTGCAACACTGGTTATTTTCTGCTCTTTTTATAGTAACCATAACAATGGTTGTTAAGTTGTGTCTCATTCTGGTTTAAATATATTTCTCAAATGATTAGTGATATGAAGCATCATTGGCTATTGTATATAGTCTTTGAAACTAATGTATATATACTTTGCCTATTTTTGAATCAGGTTGTTTGCCTTCTATTCTTGCTGAGTTTTAGGAGTTTTCTGTATATTCTAGATGTAAATTCCATATTAGATATGTAGTTTGCAAATATTTCTGTTTTGTGAAATTTCTTCCCACTCTTGATGTACAAAAGTTTTTGACTTTGACAAAGTCCAATTTATCTATTTTTGTTGTTGTTCCCTATGCCTTTGGTGTTATATGCCAAAAATCATGACCACATCCAATGTCATGAAGCTTTTTTCCTGTTTTCTTCCATAAGTTGTACAATATTAGCTCTTATATTTAGAACTTCAATTCATTTTGAGTTAATTTTTGTATATAGTATTAGGTAAGAGTCCAAGTTGTTTTTTGCATGTAGATATTCAGTTTTCTTAACACTATTTTTTAAAAAGACTGTTCTGCATCGAAAGATTTGGGCACCATTGTTCAAAATAATTAGCCTATATGCAAGGATTTATTTTTGGGCTCTCTATTCCATTCATCTGCCTATATGTTTGTCTTTAGCCAGCATCAGACTGTTTTGATTACTTTAGTTTGGTAGTAAGTTTTAAAACAAGAAAGTGTAAGTCCTCCAACTTTGTTAATATTTTTCAAAATTGTTGTGGCTACTTGGGGTCCTCCAAGATTTTATATGATTTTTTGGATAAATTTACTGTAAACTTGTCATTTAGGGAGAATGAAAGAAAATTTTGGCCACTGGTTATTGAACCCTGAACCTCTGTGAGTGAAGTCATTCCACAGTGCAGTTATTAGTATGTTTGCTCTATGTGTGTAAAGCAAACATACTAATAACTGCACTGTGGAATGACTTCACTCACTATTAGGGAAATACAAATCAAACCCACAATGATATACCATCTCACACATGTTAAAATAACTATTATCAACAGGACAAGTAGTAACAAATGTTGGAGAGGTTGTAAAGAAAAAGGAACCCCCATGCACTGTTGGTGGGAATGTAAATTGGTACAGCCACTATAGAAAACAGTGTGAAAATTCCTCAGAAAATTAAGAATAGAATTACCATATGGCCCAGTAATCACCCTTCTGGGTATCTAGAAACTAGAAATCCAAAAAATTTGAAAAAAAAAAATTTATCCATAGAGATATATGAACCCTGATGGTATTCTTGATGGCCAAGACATGGAAACAACTAAAATGCCCCATGATAGATGATTGGATAAGACAAAGTTGTATATATAGACAATGGAATATTACTCAACCATAAGAAAAAATGAAATCCTGCCATTTGTTACAACATGGATGGATCTTGAGATTATCATGTTAAGTGAAATAAGTCAGAAAAAGTTGAGAACCATATAATTTCAATAATGTGTGAGATATAAAACTGAAAGCAACAAATGTACAAGACAAACAAACAGAGACTCATGGTCATGGACAATAGTTTAGTGGTTACCAGATGAAAGGGAGGTAGGTACATAAGGGTTAAGGAGTCAAGGATATGGTGATGGAAGGAGATTTGACTTTGGATGGTGAACACACAATGCAATATACAGATGATGTATTATTGAATTGTAGATTTTGAAACCCATATAATTTTATTAACCAATGTCACCCCAATAAATTTGATTTAAAATTTAATTTTTCAATCTTCCAGTCAAGATAGAATAGTAGGTAGATATTGTGCTTGCCTCCTCTCATGGCCACATCAAAATTACAAAGAAACCACAAAACAACCATCATTGGGAGTTGCCTGAGGTCTGGCTGAACAGAAGTTCTACAACTGGGGACATACAGAAAAGGCTACCTTGAGACTGGTAGGAGGAGTGGAAATACAAAAAAGGCTCATCTCACAACCATAAGTGGCAATTGAGAATTAGAAGGGATATCTCAGCTGCAGAGTTTCCACTGGAGAAGTGAGGGGTCCTGCTTCACACCAGGCTCCCCAGACCAGGGTTCTTGTGTCAGAAAGAGAAGTCCCCACAATCTCTGGCTGTGAAAACCAGTGGGGACTGTGGCTGAGTGAGACAGAAGGCTGCAGGAGGCATAGACAATCCTCTTAAAAGGCCCACTGTACTCATGGATAGATTCACTTACTCTGAGCTCCAGTGCTGGAGCAGCTGTTTGGAAAGCACCAGCGATATACAAAGAGGAACTAAATTCTTTGGTTACTGGGTGAGGACTGGAGGGGCAGCTTTATCTCAGACAGAAGTGATGGTAGAATTCATTGTTCTTTCGTTGAGTCCTCTTCACTCCTTGTGTGAAGACACAAGTGGCTGCCATATCTGAGCTTTGACAACCTGGCTAATATTGGTCACCCCAAACAGATGATTTCCTGAGACCCCCATTTATCTCCACTTGTGGAACCACCCAAGCTGCTAATAAAATAAAATAAAATAGAAAAGAGAGAATAAAAAACAATTATTTGCCCATATAAATGGTGGCTTACTTCAGGACTCTCATTTCTGTTCCACAGGTCTGTGTGTGTTTTTCTGCCATTACCATGCCATTTTATAAAAAATTACTTTATTATTAGTTTCAAGTATATAGTACATTAGTTAGACATTTATATAGTTTATTAAATGATCCCCCTGATTGCTCTTTCTCTCCTTTGACTTTCCACCTCACCATTACCTTAATGCTAACTGCATTCCTTATGCCATGCTCCCCAGCCCCATGACCATCTATCAACTACAGATTTATGCCTTTTTAATCCTTCAGCTCTTTCTTCCAGCCCTCCACCCCTCCCCTCTCCCTCCTGGTCATCGCCAGATTGCCCTCTATATTTGTGAGTCTGTTTTTGATTAGGTTGTTCTTTTTGTTTCCTAGATTCTGCACATATGAGGAAAATCATATGGTATTTATCTTCTTCTGTCTGACTTATTTCACTCAGCGTATTAACCTCTAGTTCTATCCACGTTGTTGCAAATGGTAGGATTTTAGTTTTTTAATGGCTGAGTAATATTCCATTGTATATATGAAACACAACTTCTTTATTTAATAGTCTGTTGCTAGGCATTTAGATTGCTTCCATATCTTGGCTATTGTAAACTGTGCTGCCATAAACACAGGGGTGCATAGATCTTTATGAATTGTTATTTTGATTTTCTTTGGATAAATACCCAGAAGTACAATTGCTGGGTCAAAGGTATATCCATTTTTGTTTTTTTGAGAAACCTCCAGACTGTTTTCCATAGTGGCTGTACCAATTTGCAATCTCACAAACAATGTATGAGAGTTATCTTTTCTTCACATCTTCAGCAACACTCATTGTTCTTTGATTTATTGATGATAGCCATTCTGACAGGTGCGAGGTGATATCTCATTGTGGTTTTAATTTGTATTTCTCTAATGATTAGTGACCTTGAGCATCTTTTCATATGTCTATTGGACATCTGTATTTCCTCTTAGGAGAAAAATCTATACAGGTCCTCTGCTCAATTTTTAATTGGATTTTTTTTGCTTGTCGTTGAATTGTATGAGTTCTTTATATATTTTGGATATTAACTTCTTATCAAATATAGCATAAGCAAATATCTTCTCCCATTCAGTCAGTTGTATTTTTGTTTTGTTGCTGGTTTCCTTTGCTGTGCAAAAACTTTTTAGTTTGATGTAGTCTCATTTGTTTATTTTATTCTTTTGTTTCTCTTGCCCAAGGAGATATGTCTAAAAATAAATTACTAGTAGCAATATCAGAGAGATTACTGCCTAAGTGTTATTCTAGAAGTTTTATAGTTTCAGTCTTATTTTTAAGTCTTTTTTTGTATATGGTGTAAGAAAGTGGTTCAGTTTCCTTTATTTTTTTTTTTCCGCATATACTATTTTTTCAATACTATTTATTGAAGAGACTGTCTCTACCCCATTGTATGGTCCTGCCTCTTTTGTCATATATTAAATTAGCATATAGGTATGAATTTATTTGGGGAGTCTCTATTTTGTTGCATTGATCAATGTATCTGTTTTTATGTCAGTACCATGCTGTTTTGATTATTGTCACTTTGTACTATATTTTAAAGTCAGTCAGAGAGATACCTCCAGCCTTGTTCTTTTTTCTTTCTTTCAAAAAAGGCTTTGGTGATTCAAAGTCTTTTTTCCTTCTATACAAATCTGAAGATTTTGTTGTTGTATTATTTTAAAAAAGTGCCAATGGATTGATAGAATGTTTTAGATAATAAGGTCATTTTAACTTGTTCTTGGATTCTTCCAGAATGTCTTTCCATTTTTTTGTGTCTTCTTCAATTTCTTTAATAGGGTCTTATAAGTTTTCATTATATAGGTCCTTCACATGTTTTGTTATGTTTATTCCTAAGTATTTTATTCCTTTTGTTGCACTATGGATTTTTGAACATTGATTTTGCATCCTGAAACTTTATTGTATTGGCTTATTATTTCTAGTAATGTTCTTTATGAGTCTTTAGGGTTTTCTTTATAAAGAATCATGTTGGGGGAGGGAAAAAATGGCATAGACGATAGAAGTCATCCCTCTGGTGACCAAATCAAAGTTGTGATGGAAATAAGGAGCAACAGAAAGGAAAAATCACCTGAGATCTAGAAGAACAAGCCATATAACTAAGGATAAATCCAAGAAAGCACCCTGCAATGGCAAAAAAGTAGGCCAGGACTGCGAGGATGCGAGGCTGCTAGGTCTTGAGCAACTGAGTGAAACAGAGGCTGCAGCAGCAGCAGACGCCTATTAAAGGGGCTGTGTCCATGAGCAGAATTTCGTGGTGATGGACCTGTTCACTCTGAGCACCAGTGCAGATTCGGCTGCACACAGTGGGCACCAGGAACTTACAGGAAGACATTGTTGGAGTGAGGGCCCAAGTAAGATTAGCTCTGTACAGAAGTGCCGGCGGTATCCATTGTTCCTTGTTGAGCCCTCTCTGCTCCCAGTGCACCCACACAGCACTACCATAGCTGAGCCATCATCAAACTGGATAACATTGGTCACTCCAATCAGAGGATTCTCTGAAACTCCATCTCCTCCAACTCAGGGCCCCGCCAAAGCCACATCCAGGTATAGCCTCAGCAGGTCAAGTGCTCCTTGCTGAGCAGCACCTAGACTCACACTGGAAGCAGCTGGCATCAGTTTCTGGTATGGCCTTTTGAGGCAACTACAAGCACAGCATCTGTGGGTTGCTTGTTGAATCTTAACAGGTGGTCCAGGACAGATAGAGGCTTGGGCTGAATTTGGCCTGCAGCTGAACCCCTCTCAGGATTGT
>NW_006437741.1:80552-82591 GCF_000325575.1 Pteropus alecto
GAAATAAAAGATGGTAACAACTACATTCTTATCAATAAGTATCTTAAATGGAAAAGAATTAAGTACTCCAACCAAAAGATAGAGTGACCGAAAGGATAAGAAAACAAGACCCCCTTACATATGAAAAGGAAGGGGATGGAAAAAGATAATGCTTTGATGGACCTAGAAGGTATTTAAGTCAGACAGAGAAAGATAAACACTGTATGATTTTACTTATATAAGGCATCTAAGGAACAAAAAGAACAAAGTAATCAAAAACAGGCTCACAAATATAGTGGACAATTTGGTGATGGATAGAGAGGAGGGGGAGTTTGGGGACTAGGAGAATGGGTTGAACGGTTAAAGAAGTACAAATCAGTAGCTGATGGCTGGTCACAGGGATGGGGAGCATGATATAGGGAATGCAGATAGCATTAAATGTTGCCTAGGTCAAGGGTCAGAGAGGGAGGGAGCAATTGGGGGGATTGTTTTATGAACTATATAGATGTCTAACCAATGGACAATGGACTGTATACTTGAAACTAATTGAAATAAATAAATTAAAAAAATGAATCATGTCATCCACAAATAGTGATAGTTTGACTTCTTCATTTTCTATTTGAGTGCCTTTTCTTTCTTTCTCTTGCCTGATTGCACTCATTAAGACCTCCAATGTTATATTGAATAACAGTGGTGACAGTGGACAGCCTTGTCTTGCTTTTGATCTTAGAGGAAAAGTTTTTCGTTTTTCACCATTAAGTATGTTGGCTGAGGATTTGTCATAGATTATGTTTATATTATGTATATTATGTTATGTATATTTGGCATTTATTATGTTAAGGTACTTTCCTTCTGTATGTATTTTATTAATAAAGGCATGTTGTGTCTTGTCAAAGGCTTTTTCTGCATCTATTGATATGATCATATAATGAAACTAGATTGTTGTTTATCACCATGCACCAAAATTAACTCAAAATTGGTTGAGGACCTAAATATAAGACCTGAAACAATAAATTACATAGAAGAAAACATCAGTATTAAACTCATGGACCTTAGACTTAAAGAGGATTTGTGAATTTGATCTCAAAAGCAAGTGAAGTAATAGCAAAAATAAATGAATGGTACACACAGCAATAAGAAACTGTTAACAAGGTAAAGAGACAACCATTCGAATGAGAAAATATATTTGCAAGCAATGCCTGTGATAAGGGTCTAATATCCAAAATATACATAGAACTCATTTGATTCAATAGCAACAGAAAAACAAACAATCCAATTTAAAAAATTGGCAGAAGACCTGAACAGATGCTTCTCCCAAGAAGGCATACAAATGGCCACTAGACATATGAGCTATTAAGAATATGCAAATCAAAACCACAATGAGATACCACCTCACATCTGTTAGAATGATTATTATCAACATGACAAGTAATAACTGTTGTTAGAAAGAATGTGAAGAAAAAGGAACCTTCATACACTGCTAGTGGAACTGCATATTGGTACAACCACTATGGAAAACAGTATGGAGGTTTCTCAAAAAACTAAGAATTGATCTACCATATGATCCAGCAATCCCTTTCCTGGATATTTACCTAAAAGACTTGAAAACACTTACCCAAAAAGATGTATGCACATCGATGTTCATAGCAGCATTATTCACAATGGCCAGAACACAGAAGCAACTGAAGTGACCTACAATAGATGACTGGATAAAGAAGATGTGGTACATATATATACAATGGAATATTACTCAGCTATAAGAAGAGATGGAATACTACAATTTGTGACAACATGGATGGATATTGGGATAATTATGGTAAATGAAATAAACCAGACAGAAAAAGTTGAAAACCACGTGATATCAAGCATGACAAGCAAACAAAGACTCATGGATATGGACAATAACTAGTGGTTACCAGAGGGTAGGGTGATACAGGAGGTAGCTGGGGTAAAAGGGGTCAAATATGTGGTGAAAGAAAGAAATCTAATAATGGGCAATGAACACACAATGTAATATATATAAATAATTAAAATAACAGTGGCATTTATTCATCTACTCA
>NW_006437742.1:0-1710 GCF_000325575.1 Pteropus alecto
ATAAATAAATAAATAAATAAATAAATAAGAGTAAACATAAGCCTATCCAGCAAGGTATTGTTTATAAATAGTAAGATATTGGAAATAATCTCAATGTCTGTTGGTTAAATTACATGAATCCCTATTATAATGGAAGTCTATGCATTCTTATTTTTATGTTACTGACAGAGTCACGATATATTTTAAGTAACAAAAAAGTAGATTACTTATATTCTATAATATGGATGAACCTTGAAAATAGTATGTTAAATGAAATAAGCCAGATGATGAAGGAAAAATATTGTATGATTCCACTTGTAAAGCACCTAGAATCTGCAAGTTAATAGAGACAAAAAGTAGAATAGAGGTTACCCGGAACTGGTAAGAGAAGGGAATAGGAAGTTATTGTTTAATAAGTACAGAGTTTCTGTTGGGGATGATGAGAAGAACTAGAGATGGATAGTGGTGATGATTGCACAGCATTATGAATGTACAAAATACCACTTACCTGTATACTTAAAAATGGCTAATATGATAAATTTCATGTTATGTATATTTTACCACAACTTTAAAAAGCAGATCGAAATAACTATGTATAACATGATCCATTTTGTGCCTACCATTAGTGCATGCATTCACTAAAAATATGTCCAATTGATTAAGTACCACATGTAAACAGTACTTATGTCAGGTGATGGTTTTATGAGTGATTTTATTTGTCTACATTTTCTCTTTCAGGAATGTGCAATATTTGCATAAAAATATTTTTCAAAAATCAAAAGTTATCAGAAATTGCCAATAGTTGAAAGTACATAATTAGAAAGCAGAGATCTTTAGAAGTTTGGGAGAAATAATCAAATGTAACTTAACTTACACTTCCAAATAACAAAGATTACTTTGTACTAGCCTGTGGAAGTAGGTTCTCCACTCTGTGTTTACAGGTTCTGTATTACCTACAGAATCTTTTCAGATTTAAATCTCAGGTTTTATTTCCTTCGCTCCAAAACTTTTAGGACAAGAAGGTTTTACTGCAGATCTTTATCTTTACTTGAGCTTACCTCCATTTAAACTGAAGATTTCTGAGTTTTGCTTTAAAAGAAATATCTCCAAAATCTCAAAATTATTTAACAGATAAATATTTATGACTCTATTAGTTTCTAAATTAGATATTACATTGACTCGAAATGATGCTTCTACTAATTCACTGAAAGTTAAAGTTTAGTAAAAATGAAAGTAAATAATGTATCATTCATTCATTCAGGCAGTCAATAATATTTATCGATTACCCTAATATAGCAGTGGACAAAACAGACAATCTCTGCTTTCATGAAAAAATGAAACTTCTGTGAGGACTGGAAAAATGTGCAGAAATAATAATCATTAGATGAAGAATGGAGAGAAACACTACTCCAGGAAAAAATGACTAGCTTCTGCAAATTTCTAGAAGCAGGAAAAAGCTTAAAATGCCTCAGGACCTAAGAGTGAGTGAGGAATAATATACCTAGAGTGTGTAGAATTGCTTTGGGTAATATGGCCATTTTAACTATGTAGATTCTGCCAAGCCATGAACGTGAAATATCTTTTCATTTTTTTTGTTTCTTTAATTTCTATTAATAATGTCTTGTAGTTTTCAGTGTATAGATCTTTCACATCCTTTGTTAAGCTTACTCCTGGGTATTTTATCTTTTTGTTTCATTTGCAAAAGAAATTGCTTTTTTAATTTCATTTTCT
>NW_006437742.1:1818-3141 GCF_000325575.1 Pteropus alecto
GATCATGCAGGGCCTTGTAGGCATAATAACACTCTTAACCTCAATAAGGAGCTATTTCAGGGGATGATATAATCAATTGTACCTTCTAAAAAGATCACTTTTGAAAATGCCCTTTCCTATAATTATACCTATTAAGTGTTGTGTGAGTACTTGAAAGTTTCCACGGCTTACCTATACACATTATCTTTCCGCATCTTGTTGGGTAAATATAATTTTTTTCCATTTTACTTAGGAGGAAACCTAAGTTCACAAAATAGTAAATGAACTCACTAATATCATGTAGTTAAGGGACACAATCAGGACTCTGGTGGAGTTTTTCTGACTCCAGATCTTATATTCTCTATTACTCTACTTTGGATTCCAATCCTATCACTGGTATTCATTCAACTATCCACATCATCTTTTCATTAGCTTTTGAAACTTTAATCTTAAAAAGATAAGACAACTCTATTGAATCCACTTAAATTTTGTAATAGGCAAAGAAAAGTACCATGGATCTAGAGAAAAGGTTGAGTGTTCCACTTAGGAGGAATCGGACTAATAGTGGATTATCTGTACAAAATGAAATGCACTCAATATGGCTAATGTTATTTTCCAGAAGTTTGATTACAGGACATGAAAAATATCATAAAACAAAATAGAAAAAGGTTAAGGTAGATAAACACCAAATAGGGTACAATAGTTAATGCAAGTAAACACTGGGAAATGGAAAACACTTACCAGTAAGCTCAAATAAAACCAATAATTAGAGAATGTTTTCCATAGAAATAGTTTCAATAGTAGCTATAGCTAAACAAACAGATACATCTTCAAAAACATACACATACCATGGAACATGACTTGGGTACATACAGATAAGTACTACTTATCGGCAAGGCTATATCTATCTGTAAGTGTACAATGAATGAGGCCTAGACAATCCATTTATTTTTATTATCTTCATGATTGATGTGGAAACCCAAATGACTGAGTGAATCAGAGCAATCAGCATCAGAATGAATGAAGTAATTATACCTAACTAGACAAGTTAATAATCCAAGTGAACAAGTACTTGTATATACTGTCTATATGCCCAGAATTATTCTAGATGCTGTGAGAGTTACAGCTAGAAGACATAGTCTATGCCTTAAATGAACTTATAATTCTGTTGGGAGGCACAAGTTCTACATATATAAACTAGCAAAACAATATAAACCCAAGAATAGAGTACACAATATGGTACAAGTTGCACAGTTTCAGAGACTGGTGTGAGCCAAAGTGAGCACAATCAAGTTTAACATCAAAGAAAAGATGACTGGCCCCAAAAAAAAAAAAAATCTATAT
>NW_006437742.1:3158-23809 GCF_000325575.1 Pteropus alecto
CTCACAATAGCTGAATTCTTGTTTGGAAAACCATTCTACCCACAACTCTCAGCCAAGTGCTTTAGGCAGAGTTGACTCTAGTTCCAGGTGTGCATCATAACTGCTTTAAGTCAATCAGAATACTCCATTCTCCTGGCACTAGTGATTGTCTTAGGGATGAACATGAAACCCAAGCCTAAATAAATTATTTCATCTTGTTTCTCTGGGCCCAATATTTAATTTAAAGTAGATGCTGAAAGGATCCTATCTAAGTAAACTACATTTTCTGGGAATGCTGGGACATATATTTTCTATTCCACTGGATAGTATGTTTTGAAGATTCAAAGCTTCTAGCAATTTAAAACCAAATAATATATATGTGGTAGAGGGACTCTGGAGCTGTCAAAGATCTACTATGTAGACCTTGAGGGTTGGTATGGACGCCATTGAAAGTAGAGTGAAGAGATTCAGACTAAACCTAGATCTTTGTAACATCATTAAGCTGCTGAATCAATCCTTGCCTGAAACTAGATTACTCTGGAATTTTCAGTTATATGAATTAGTAAATTTCTTTTATTTGAATGAGATAAGGTTTTGTCCAAACCACCTGACTAGAACAAAAGATTCATGTTGATGAATAGTGGACAATTATATTGGACAATGAAGAGAGTCCATAGTCTAAAGAAACTTGAGTAACAGGGATAGGATTTAGGACTTAACTTGGCAGGCAATTAGGAATCACAGCTTGTTCCTAAAAGAGATTATGATGTAAATAAAGTGGTGGCCTAGGAATATTGATCAGATCAAGGCGAGACAAATGGATTTCAGGGAAAAGAACAAGAAGAAAGCAGGGAAATCCTTTAGGAGGAATTGCAGCCTTGGTCTATAGTGATGATGAAGGAAATATAGAGAAGGGGATAGAGGAGAGGCAGTAAAGTATACTGGTTTATAACATGAATTCTGAAGGTAGACTGCTTCTATTCAACTATTCACATCATTTCATTAACTTTTGAAACTTTAAACTTAGGAAGATTACACCTCTTTTGGTAAATTATTTAATCTTTTCTCACCCTCATTTTTCTTATCTGAAAAATGGGGATAAAAATAACAGCTGCATTTTGAGTTTATTATTATGATTAAATGTGGAAATGCATGTAAAATGCTTTGAAGAATATGCAGCACAAAATAATATTCAATAAATGTTAGCCATTATACAAACATTCTCCAAAGGAATTGCTAGTACCTTGTGACTGAATGAAGGAAATAAAAAAAAAAAAAGCAAAGGAGAGTAAATTAGGACATTTGTGTCCTAGCTCCAAGTCTACCACCTGGAGTTGAGCAATTTTCTTAATATTTTAGAGATTCTAGTTAGTCATCTATAAAAATAGTGAGATGTATTTAGATTAGATGATCTCTAGAGCTGTATCCAAGTTCAATATTCTATGAGTCTATGAAATCTAAGTTGTAAAAATATGTATTTAGTATTATATATATTTAGTTTATATATAGCATCAATATATTATATTAAAAATTATTTGTATATAGTTATATAGTAAAAACATATAACAAGTTGAATGCATTAATTTAATCTTTTCAATAACTCTGTGAAGTGGACTATTTTTCAGATAAGGAAAGTGAGACTCAGAGAGTTTAAATAATTTCTTAAAGAATGTATAGTTGAAGCTAGGACTCAAAGAACACCGCATTGTTTAGTATGGACTGCTGCCTTCTATTTAAAATTCCAGAATTAGCATAGGACCTATAGCACCCTTGAAAAGTATGGTAGGTAAACACTGAGTTTAAAGAACTCTTAACCCTAATAGAACAGCTTCATTTTATGTCAGTAAATATAAGAGAAGTAGCAGATACAAACAGCATCAAAGGGCTTCTAGATTCGTGTGAAATACTCCCATTTCTATGAGGGAAGTTTTTATGGTGTTTAGGAGGAAAAGAGCTTTGAACAAGGTGAGCTTAAATAGGAAAAGACCCTTAGATGATGCCACCATGTCCTATATACAGAGAATATGTCTTCAAGATTGGTCAGTAAGAAATGACATTAGTAGATTAGATTGTAGAGTGCATAGACAACCATGCCTATGATAATAAAGGTTATGTAACATCATGAAGCCATGTTAGCCATATGGCTAACATGTGCTAGGCCAACATCAAGTGATGGTGGCAGGAAAACCCAATGGTCATTGCACATTTAAATATGAAGACAAGAAAATATAGTCTCAAGGGCCAAGTTTAGAGCCCTAGACAAGAAACTCAAGGCCAAATTTCTATGTTGATGTCTTCTAAAAAGCATCAGTTCCAGGCAGAGAAAAAAAGACTAGATACTCCAAAATCTCCAGAACCCAGAAGAACTCTTTTCATCACCATAAGCTACACAGGAAGGCTGGTCTCTCCTTAAACAAATGTCACCAAGAATCTTGTACTAAAAAGGAAAGGTTGTGAGGCAAACTAGGAGAAAAGCATAATATTCAGATCAACGTAGATCCCACTAGAGTAAACAAAACTAAACAAAGATGTAAAAATGGGTCAGGGCTATGCCAGTAGTATAAAGAAAACTGGGGAAAACCTAGGATGTCAACTTCTTAAATGCTCAATTGACATATATATGAAGTGGTTAAAATTAAGTAAGAGCACGATATACATACATATATTTTTATACATTATCTATAAACTTTAAAAGGAAAATAGCTGAATTAGAATTTAGGCCAGCATGTAAGGGTATATAACTAGCCTTTCAGCAATTTGGTAGAAGGAGGCAAATGAACCATTTACAATGTCAAGTTACACAAAGACTACAGGAAGGCCCAGCCTGGGATGATAGGTAAGTATGTTGCTATGTATATGAGAGCCAACATACATAGTATAAGCATAGAATATTGGACAAAGAAAAGTTATTACAAACTTTGTGAGTGCAAATAAATTTTTAAATGTAAAATGTGTTAACAAATTGTCTACTGTACAGAAGACTTGACCAAAATAACACAATTTTCTTCCCTCAATAGAAATTAGGCAATGTTAATATTTTGGAGGTTTTTAATTATCCACAAATAAATTTACCAAATATTTCATTGAGATAAGATATTAAATTGGGGTTTACGAAAAAATAAATGACCATTTCTTATAATGAGATTTGTATGACTCTAAATAAAAGAATATAAATTTGCTTAGCATGATAGTCTCAAAATCTATCCATGTTGTCACAAATGGGAATATTTCATCTTTCCTTATGGCTGAGTAGTATTCCATTATATGCATACTTGAAATCTATATAATTTTATTAACCAATGTCACCCCAATAAATTTAATTTTAAAATATCTAAAAAAAGAATATGATTTTAAGAGAACAAAAATATCCAAAGGAACTACTGTATAATAGTAATTAAGTTTTGCATACGAGCTTAAGCAAGAAAGCCAGAATTATCAATCACGTAGTTATTAAATTTTAAGTGATAATAAAATGTAAAAATTGCTATATTTTAAAACATGCCTTTACAAATTAAAAGCCCACGACACTTTTCAAAATCACTTTAAAAGCCCCCCCAAAAAATAAATAAAAACTATAAACTTTTTTTGTAACAAATCAAAGAAGACAAAAACAAATGGAAAGAAATCTTGTGTTTGTGGATTGGAAGAGCTTATATTGTTAAAATGTCCATTCACAATCCCTATAAAAATCTCAATGACATTTTTCACAGAAATAGAAAAAAACAATCCTAAAATTTGCATAGACCCACAAAAGGGCTGGCCAGGGAAGCCAAAGCCATCATGAGAAAGAACAAACCCAGAGACATCACATTTCCTGATTTTACACTATATCACAAAGCTATAGTAACTAAAACAGTGTAGTATTGGCATAAAAATAGACACATAGACCAATGAAACAAAATACAGGCCAGAATCAAACACCTGTATATATAGTAAACTAATATTTGATAAGTCAGCTAAGAACATCCAATGAAAAAGGATAGTTTCTTAGACAAATGGTGTTGGGAAAACTGAATTACCACATGCAGAAAAAATGAAATTGGATTCCTATCTTACACCACTAACAAAAATTAACTGCAAATGGATTAAAGATTTAAACATAAGATTTGATACCATAAAATTTCTATGTTTATAGGGAAAAAGCTTCTCAACATTTGTCCTGGGAATGATTTTTGGGGTATGACACCAAAAGCACAAACAACAAAAGAAAAAAAAATCGAGTAGGACTACATCAAACTTAAAAGCTGCAATGCAAAAGAAACAACAAAATAAAAATGTAACCCATGGCATGGGAGTAAATAGTTGCAAACCATGTATCAGATAAGAAGTTATCCAAAATTTATAAAAAACTCTTACAACTAATTAACAAAAAAATCTAATTTTAAAATAGGCAAATAAACTAAAGACATTTTTCCAAAGAAAACATCCAAAAGGCTGACAGCTCCATGAAAATGTTCTCAACATCACTAGTCATCAAGGAAATGAAAATCAAAACCACAATGGTATATCACCTTATGCCTGTAAGAATGTATTTTTCATTAAGAAGGTAATCAATAAGTTTTGGTGAGGATATGGAGAAAAGAAAACCCTTGTGCACTATTGATGGAATCGTGAACTGGTTGAGCCACTAAGAAAAATAGTATGGAGGTTCCCCAAAGAATTAAAGGTGGAACTACCTTACAAACCCCCAATATCTCACTTCTGGGTATATATTTAAAGGAAACAAAAACAGATTATCGAAGAGATACATGCACTCTCATGTTTAATGCAGCATTATTCACAATTACCAAAATATAGAAACAACCTAAGTATCCATCGCCAGGAAAAATGGATAAAGAAGATGTGGTATATAAATATATACTGGAATATTATTCAACCATTAGAAAAAACAAGTCCTGCCATTTCCAATGGGTGGGCCTTGCGGACGTTATGCTAAGTGATATAAGTCAGATAGAGAAAGACAAATATTGTAAGGTTTCACTTACATGCAACCTCTACCAAGAAACAGAGAGTAGAATGGTGATAACCATGGCCCGCGGATGGTAGAATGGGAGAGACGATGTTTAAGAGTACATACTTGCAACAGGTAAACAGGTTCTGAAAATCTACTACACAGTACACTGATTAAAGACAACAAAACTGTATTATAAGCATTGAAAATGCTAAGAAACTAGATCTTAATCGTTCCCATCACTAGAAGAAATTATAATTACTTGACATAATAGAGATGTTAGCTAATGTTACAATGGCAATCATATTGCAATATACATGCATCAAACCAATATGTTGCACACCTTAAACTTACAAAATGTTATATGTCAATTATATTTCAATAAAAAGCAAACCAAAAATGTGTGCAGTGGATCAAAAATGATTTAACAATCAAAAAATTCTAAGATCTCTATGGCTATGTGAAAAAGTAAAAGAGGCTTAGGGAGGTGATAGGAGTAAGAGAAAGTATATTTTTCAAAAATGAAAAAAAAAAGCTGCCTATGCAAAGAGAGCAGGAAATCTCTAAATGTGTGCCTGGTGAAGTGAAAAATAATAATAATTTCAAAGATCACCCTACAAGACATTCTTAAATTAGTATAAAAGGGTTTTAAAGACATCGAAAGCAGAAAATGAGCTAGAGAATCAGTGGGGTCACTTTATGATCATGCAAAAGTCATACTCAGGCATGAAAAAAGGTTTTACTTTACTGAGAAAGCCACGAAGGAGGATCCTGAATCTAAATGAAATGTGAAGTAACAAAATCAGAGACATTAGATTATAAACAGTTCTAGACATGATGGTAAATGATATACATATCAAGTACCATTCACTCAATTTTTTTAAAAAACTCAAGAGTGAAATGGTAGAACAGCAGCTTCAAGTCATAATATGTTGTCAAAATAAAACTGGAAAATTTTTGAGATGATCTACAACCACCAAAAAAACAAAACAAAATAAAACAAAACAGAAACAAACAAAATCGCACACACACACACAATATTCTTTGAGGTATTCACTGCTATAATTAGCAACCTGACAGAATAACTATTACAAAGTAGAGTATGGAAATAAACATTATATGTTGAGGAGAGAGAAAAAACTTGGCATCTGTGTTTTAGATACTGTGGCAAACATGTCCACCTTCTCTTTCCGGATTCCTCCACCCCTGCCCAAAGCCCAGTGATGCCTCTATCAGAATATCTAACAGAATTGACTTCCTCTGATAAACTTTTGAAGACAAAATACTCTGAAAAATTAATATAATCTCTATCAAGGTGAAAAGAAAAAAAAAAAACAACTACCAGCTTTTTGGCCTTTGCAATTTTTTTTTCTGGCAAAATTTCCCTTAAAGTGAAAAGACTCTCTCCCCATACAGAAAGATTTTGAACCAGGCAGGAATCATGGCTCCCAAACAAGAGGGATCTGCCAAAGCAAAGAATGCCAATACAGATTCTGAAATCCCTTACAGATTTGGAAATCCACATCTTTCCAGTAGTTTAATCATCTGGTAATATTATTTCATTAGGTAAACAGAACAGCAAAATATCAGTAAAATTACTTGTTATAACTTTAAGAAGTAAATTCAACACTATTTTCAAAGACTACGTTATTGCCATTGATATTTACATTTATTTTTTCCCCTCTAATGCACAGTTGACCGTTAGGGCTATTATCCATAAAAATGGTTCTCATAATTCTGCTTTCCTCTTTTTGGTGACCAAAAATGCAGCATTATTAGATGGTGCCCATCTCATGAATTTTTAAAACATTTCTAATAGACTTAACCAGCTTACAACTCTTTATGTGTCAACACTATATTTTTTAAATTGAACTTTGGGATCATTGTACATTCACAGGCAGGTGTACAAAAGAATATATAAATGTCTCGCATACACTTTACCCAGTGGAAACATGAGTAACATTATGCAGTAGTAACATTATGCAAAACTGCAGCACAATATCATAGCCAGGATATTGCCATGGATACAATCCACCAATCTTGTTCAGAGTTCACCAGTTTTATACTTGTATAGTTCCATCACCATAAAGATCACATTTTATTTTATAGCCTTACCCAATTCTCTTGTGCATCTTTAACTTTCTGGCAACCACTGATCCATTCTCCATGTTAGTAATTTTGTCATTTTAAGCATATTACATAAATGGAATCATACAGTATGTAGCCTTTAGGAATTGGCCTTTTTCATCTAGCATAATTTCCTGAATATTCATCCAGGTTATTGAATGTATCAGTAGTTTGTTTCTTTGTTTTTAATTGCTGAGTACTATTCTATGGTATGAATGCACCACAGTTCATTTAACCACCCACTTGTTGAAGAATATCTGAGTTGTTTCTAGTTTGGAGATATTAGGAATAAAGCTGCTATTAACATTTGTTTGCTGGCACTTGATTTCAGATGTTTAGCCTCCAGATCTATGAGAGAACAAATTTCTATGGTTTTAAGCTGTCCAGTTTGTGATATTTTATGGCTGCCTTGGGAAACCAATAAAATGATGTTAGCTATACAGTTTTTGCAGATGTTCTTTATCAAGCTGAGGAAGTTTTTCTCTGATCCTAACTTGCAGAGATTTCTTAAATTATCAGTGTTGAATCTGTCAAACTCTTTTTCTGCAGCAAATTATATACGTTTTTTCTTCTTTAGTCTGTTATTTATGTTTATTGATTTTTGGAGTCATCTCATCCAGGACTTTTGTTTTTTGGGAAGTTTTTGATTACTGATTCTATTTCTTTGATGGTAATTGGTCGGTTCATATTTTCTGTTTCTTCTTGACTCAGTTCTGGGAGACTGTATGTTTTTAGGAATGTAGCCATTTCTTCCAGATTGCCTAGTTTGTTGGTGTATAATTGCTCATAGTTATTTTCTTATGATCCTTTTTATTTCTGTGGATCCCATAGTTACTTATCCTCTTTCATTTCTGATTCTATTTATTTGAGTCCTCTCTCTTTTTAACCTGATGAGTCTGGTTAAGGGTTTGTCAATTTTGTTTGTCCTATCAAAGAACCAGCTCTTGGTTTCATTAATCTTTTGTATTGTTTTTCTAGACTCTATTTTGTTTATTTCCTCTCTGATCTTTATTATTTCTTTCTATTCATTTGGGGCTTTGTTTGCTGTTGTTTTTCTAGTTCTTCTAAGTGTAAGGTTAGATAGTTTATTTGAGCTTTTATTTGTTTCTTGAGGTGTTCTGTATTGCTATGAATTTCCCTCTTAGTACTGCTTACTCTGTATCCCATAGTTTTTGAGTTGTTGTGTTTCATTTTCATTGGTCTCTAGGTATCTTTTGATTACTTCCTTGATCTCATTGATCACCCATCATTGTTTAGTAGCATGTTATTTAGCGTCCATGTGTTTGTGTATTTTTCAGTTTTTTTTTCTTGTAGTTATTTCTAGTTTCATACCATTGTGATCGGGAAAGGCAGGTGATATGATTTCAATCTTCTTAAATTTATTGAGACTTGTTTTGCGGTCTATCCTGGAAAATGTTCCATGTGCACCTGAGCACAATGTATATTTTGCTGCTTTGGGGTAGAATGCTCTAAAAATATCTATTAAATCCAGTTGGTCTATTGTGTCTTTTAGGCTCATCATTTCCTCGTTGATTTTTTGTCTGGAAGATCTGTCCATTGGTGTCCTTGGTGTGTTAAAGTCTTCTACTATAGTGTATTATTGTTGTTCTCTCCCTTTATGTAATTGCTTTATGTATGTAGGTGTTCCTATGTTGCGGGTGTTTATGTTTACTAGTGTTACATCCTCTCGTTTTATTGATCCCTTTATCATTATGTAATGCTCTTCTTTGTTTCTTATTATAGCCTTTGTTTAAAAGTTTATTTTGTCTGATATAAGTTTTGCTACACTGGATTTTTTGTTGTTGTTTTCATTTCCACTTGCATGAAATATCTTTTTCCATCCCTTTACTTCCAGTTTATGAGTATCATTTGATCTGAAGTGGGTCTCTTGTAGACATCATATGCATGGGTCTTGTTTTCTCATCCATTCAGCTACCCTATATCTTTTGCTTGGAGCATTCAATGCATGTACACTTAAAATGATTATTGATAGGTACATAGCTATTGTCATTTTATTATTCATATTTGTGGGGTTTCCTCCCCTTCTTCTTTTTACAGAGGTCCCTTTAACATTTCTTGTAATACTGGCTTGTTGGTGATGAATTCCTTAAGCTTTTCCCCGTCTTTAAAACTCTTTATCTCACCTTCCAATTTAATCAAAAGCCTTGCTGGGCAAAGTATTCATGGTCGTAGATTCTTGCCTTCCATAATGTTGAATATTTCTTCCCAGTCCCTTCTGGCCTACAAAGTTTCCATTCAAAATAGCAGATATTCTTATGGAGGTACTCTTGTAAGTAACTAGCTGCCTTTCTCTTGCTGCTTTCAAGATTCTTTGTCTTTGACCTTGGGCATTTTAATTATGGTGTGTCTTGGTGTGGGTCTGTTTGAATCCCTCTTTTTTAGGACCCTTTGTGTTTCCTGAACTTGTATGTTTAATTCCTTTGCCAGGTTAGGGATGTTTCTGTCATTTCTTGAAATAGATTCTCGATCCTTTGCTCTCTCTCTTCTCCTTCAGGTGCTCTTATGATACAGATATTATTACACTACATATTGTCCCAGAGGTCTCTTAAACTATCCTCATTTTTTAAAATTCTTTTTTTTCTTTTTGTTGTTCTGATTCGGTGTATTCTGCTTCCTTGTCTTCCAGTTCACTGATTTGATTTTCTGCTTTGTCCGATCTACTGTTGAATCATTCTAGTGTATTCTTCATTTCAGTTATTGTATTCTTCATTTCTGTCTGGTTCTTTTTTATAATTTCTATGTCCTTTTTATGCTTACTATTTCTCTGTTGAGATTCTCATTATGTTCATCCATTCTCCCCCTAAGTTCATTGACCATTCTTATAAACATTATTTTGAACTCTGTCTCTGATAGGCTGCTTGCTTCCATTTCATTTAGCTTATTTCTGGAGTTTTCTCCTGTTGTTTCATTTGTGGCATGTTTCTTTGTTTTCTCATTTTATTAACCTCTTTGTGTTTGTTTTTATATGTCAGGAATATTTGTTTCATCTCTCAGCCTTGGCTACATGGCCTAATATGGAAGGTGTCCTGTGTGGCCCAGTGGCGCACTCCCCCTGATCACCTACATCAAGGGCTCTGGACATGATCTTTGTGTGGGTTGTGTGTGATCTGTTGTCGTCAAGCCTTCATTGTTGTTAGTTCATTAGGGGGTGGAATTAACTCTCAAGCTAATTGTGGGAATTGGCTGCACCCACAGGGTAAGAGTTGCTGTGTGGAGGCTGCCCCACTGAGCAGGATTTACCCTAGCAGGCTCGTGTACTTATTGCAATCACCCTTTGTGTGAACTGCTAATGGGACTAGTCAGGAGTTACTCTGTTGTGGTCTGGTGCCAGCTTCCAGATGCATTGGTTTTGTGGCCCCTTGAGAGAAGATTCCCCAGTAAGGCAAGGTCAGTTGCTGCTTTTGATTGCTCATGGCTACCTGGTAAGAACTACAAAGCGACCTGCAGATGTTTGTTCCCTATGCTGGATGTATAGGTAAGTGGAAGAGACAACTCTGTGGACAATAGTCAGGTTATTCCCTGTCCCTGACTTAGGGCAGTTTAGCAGAGGGACCAGTGCTCCTCCACATATGACAATGCCTGTCAGTTGCCTGTAAGTCTCTGAAACTGGATGAGCCTCTGGGTGATATCCGTGTTGGGTCACACAGGGACCCCGGGTGTCTCCTGGGTCAATTGAGTAAATTTTCCACTGCCACTGCAGTGTCAGTTTACATGCCAATGCTGTTTCTGTGGCTCCTTTACAAGTTTCCAATCTTAGCAATGTCGGCTGCTGCACACATTAGGCTTGAATGTGCCACCCATGGCAGGGGCAGCTGCCTATCAATGTGCAGCGGGCACTTTGTGTATTGGGTGAGACAAAAGCTCAGAGAGACAAGAGCCATCAGGCCAATAGAGACCCCCATGATCCCTTCAAAAGATATTGCAGCTCGTAGAGGCAACAGTGGTCTGCCCACAACTGTTTTCCCTGAAATGCGCTCACTGAGCTAGCCAAGGTCTGTTACCTGTGCAGGGCTAAGCAGAGCATGGGAGGCTGCCTGTTAATGGGCTGCAGGAACTTTGTGGCGTGGGTGATACAGGATCTCAGGGAGACAAGGTCTGTCTGGCCCATACATCCTCAGTTTTGCTGCAAATTCTGTGCCCAGGCGTTCCTGCTATAGTCACAGATCATAGTGAGACCAGCTGCCATCTGGGGTGGTCCCACATAAACCTCAGCTCCCCAGATGCAATATTGCAACTCTTGCAGGCAGTGGAAGTCTGTCTGCCACTGATTTCCGCGCAGTAGTGCCCTGTGTTAGCCCAAATTTGTTGCCTGTGTGAATTGGGAGATCCAGGGGGAGAGGCAGGGCAGTGGTGGTTCACTGTCAATGGGCCACCTGGGGCGATTTGTGGGTAGGATGGGGGTGGGGTCTCAAGAAAACAATGGCAATCATGTCTTAGTCCATCCTCGTCTTGTTGCAAATTTGGTAACCTTTTGTGCACTCCCACAGAAGTCCCAAATCACAACAAGACCATTTGCTGTCTGGGACTTGCCCACCAATCCCAAGATCCACCCAAGTTCGTGTTAGCATAAGTGATCTGCCTAAAACTGTGTCTGAAATGTGCAGTCATGGCACTGGTCGCAAGCTGCAAATGCTTGGCTCTGCATTCACGCAGGGAGTGGCAGCCATCCAGCAACAAAAGCCTCAGGCAATCTGCAGCTTGGGTGGGTGACCTGATCTCTTCAGGGCAGCAGCTTCCTAATGGCCTTGTGGGAGGGGTCTACACAGTCAAACTAGTGTGGTCTGTAGACTGCCCCATAGGGGTGCTAGACTAAGGCACAATGGTGGCTACCCTTCCAGCCCTTGTTCTGGCGCCAGGTAATGCAGACTTTCTCCATATGAATCCTGTGCCAGCCTCTGACCTGCAGCCAGTATCCCAGGTGAGTTTCTGTGGGTCAGAAAGCCTGTGCATGGGTCCTTCAAAGGGGCGTCTAGGGTTCCAGTCTCCTTCCACATCATCCAGATGGCCAGAATCCCCTCTGGTTTTTACAGAGTTATTGGAATCTCCTCTTCCCTGGGCTGAGACCCTGGGCTTGGGAGCCCTCAAATGAGGCCAGTACCCACTGTCTTACAGGGGAGCCTCTGCAGTCTCGCTCTCCCTCCCAGTGATCCTCCACTACCCGTGGGTGTGGGTCCAACCTGATTCACAACTTTGCCCCTCCTACTCACTTTTATGTGGCTTCTTTATATTATCAGATGTAGGGGTTAAGATCAGCTGGACTTCAGGTGATTCTCCACGTTGATTATGTTATAATTTGGTTGTAATTTCAATGCAGACCTGGGAGAAGGCGAACTCTGCTTTTACCTAGTCTGCCATCTTCTCAGTCTCTGATTGGAACATTTCATTCATTTACATTTAAAGTAATTGTTGGTAGATATGTAGTTATTGCCATTTTATTATTCATATTTTTTTATCTTTTTTGTTTTAACTTCTTCTTCTTAAAGAAGTCCCTCTAACATTTTCTTTAATAGTGGCTTGGTGATGATAAATTCCTTTAGCTTTTTCTTGTCCAAGAAGCTCTTTATCTGTCCTTCGATTCTAAGTGATAGCTTTCCTGGGTAGAGTAATCTTGGTTGTAGATTCTTGCTTTTCACCACCTTGAATATTTTGTGCCAATCCCTTCTGGCCCACAAAGTTTCTGTTGAGAAATCAGCCAACAGTCTTATGGAGACTCCCTGGACCAACTATTTTTCTCTTTCTGCTTTAAAGATTCTCTCTTTATCTTTAACCTAGGCATTTTCATGATTATGTGTCTTGGTGTGATCCTCTTTGGGTTCATCTTGCTCGAAACTCTCAGAGCTTCCTGGGCTTCTATGTCTATTTCCTTCACCAGGTTGGAGACAATTTCGGTTATTATTTTTTGAAATAAGTTTTTAATTCTTTGCTCTCTCTCGTGTCTTTCTAGTATCCAGATGATATGAATGTTGGTATGCTTGATGTTGTCCCAGAGGCCCCCTAAAGTATCCTCAATTTTTTGGATTCTTTTTTCTTATTACTTTTCTGATTGGGTGTTTTATGCTACCTTATCTTCTAAATCACTAATTTGATCCTCCACTTCACCTAACCTACTCTTAATTCCTCCTAAGATATTCTTCATTTCTGTTATTGTGTTCTTCATTTCTGACTGGTTCTTTTTTATGTTTTCTACCTCCACTTTTATGTTTTCTATCTCTTTCTTAAAGTTCTTACTGAGTTCATCTACACTTCTCCTCAGATTATTGAGCATCCTTATAACTGATGTTTTGAACTCAGCATCTTGTACATTGCTTATCTCCATTCAGTTTAGTTATTTTTTTCTGGTGCTTTGTTTTGTTTTTTACTTTGGCACATGTTTCTTTGTCTTCCCACTTTAGTTGCCTGATTATTTGTTTCTATGTATTAGATAGGGCTGCTATGTCTCCCAGTCTTCGTAGAGTGCCCTTATGTATGTAGTAAGTGTGCTGTGGGTCCCATTGGCACAGTCTTCCCTGGTCACCTCAACCAGGTGCTTCAGGTATGTCCCTTGTTGGGTCGTGTGTACCCTCCTGTTGTATTTGAGCCTTTGTTACTATTTGATCATCAATAGGAGTAGTCGACCCTCAAGCTGATTTGTTGTGATGACTGGCCATAACCAGTGGAGGAGCTGTTGTGCAGAGGCTAGCCCTAAAGAGCAGGATTAGCTTTAGCAGGGCTCTGGTGGTGCCTGCCCTGTATGCCCTTTGGATGTGTTGCCCTCAGATGAGACCACAGGTGGTGCTTTGGCTCAGACTGAAGACAGCCACTGGGCATGAAGGCCTGGGCCTCCTGGGAGGAGCCTTGCCCCAGGCCAAATTCAGCTGCAGCCTGAGCCCTGCCTGGGGCCACCTGGCATGAGCCACCAAACAATCTGCAGATGGCAGCCACCCACGCTGGGCTTAGAAGTGCTTTGAGAGGCCATGTTGCAAACTGAGGCCGGCTGCCACTAGTGCTGGGCTTGGGGCTGCTCAGCAAGAGATATCGGGCATGCTGAGTCCAGATGCTGCTTATTTAGGTTTTGTGAACCTTTGAGAGATTTTAGGAAAGTCCACAGCATGAATCAAGACAGGCCGTTGTTATAGAAAAGCCCCTGGAAATGGCTTAGGTAGGCCCACAAGTTGGGAGTGGTAGAGTCTCAGGGAATCACGAGGGCAGAGTGACCAGTGTTAGCTAGGTTGATGGAGACTCAGACATGGTGCACTCTTGCATCCACATGCCAGGAAGGGGTAGAGCTCAACAAAGAAACAATGGATTCTGCCAGCACTTCTGTCTGGGAGAAAGCTGCCCCTCCAGCCCTCGCCTTAAAGCTACACAATTCAGTTCCTCCTTGTATGTTCTTGGCACCTCCTGAGCTGCTTCTCCAGTGCTGGAGCTCAGAGTGAGCAAGTCTGTCAGTGAGTAAGTTTGCATGCAGGCCCCTTAAGAAAGATATCTGGGATTCCAGGGGCCCTTCGTTTCACTCAGCCACAGTCTCTACTGGTTTTCACAGCCAGAAGTTGTGGGAACTTCTCTTCCCAGCACTGGAACTTTGGACTGGGGAACCTGGTGTGGGTCTGGAACCCTTGACTCCTCTGAGAGGAGCTCAGCAGATGAGAAATCTCTCCCAGTTTTTAACTGCCACACACAGGTGTGGGACCAGCTCGTTTCACGTCTCCTGCCCTCCTACTAGTCTTGAAATGGCCTCTTCTGTGTGTCCGCAGTTGTAGGACTTCTGTTCAACTAAACTTCAAGTGACTCCCAATGATGGTTATTTTGTAGTTTAGTCGTAATTTTGATATGGTTGTGAGAGAAAGCAAGCAATGTTTACCTACTCTGCCATCTTGACTGGATGAAAAGCATTTTCTAAAAATTATTGTATGTAATTGTTGTTAATTCTTTAAATGCATAGTAAATTTTTTTGCCTTTATTTTCATATATTTAATTATTATGTAGCTTAGCATAAATTTCTTTGGGTTTATCCTATTTTAGATTTTCCCAGCTCTTAAACCTGTAGTTGTATGCTTTGTGTCAAATTTTGGAAGTTTTCATCCATTATTTCTTCAACACTTTTTCAGCCCCACATTCTTTCTTTTCCCCTTAAGAGATTTGTGTATCCTTGGACCTGTAAATTGTAAATTTTCCATTATTGTCTCATAAGTCCCTGTGGCTCTGTTTATTTTTTTCTGAGTCTATTTTATCTCCATTGTTAAGACTGAAAAAATTCTACTTATCTGTCTTCTAGTTCAAATTCTATTTTCTCTTACTATCCAGACCATTCAGTGAGTTTTTATTTCAGTTATTGTATTTTTAATTCTATCACTTCTATTTGATTATTTTTATAGTTAATCTTTATTTGCTGAGATTTTCCTTTTTTAAAATTTATTTCGAGGTAACTTATAACTGTTCATTAAAGTAATATTTTGGTGGCATTTTTAAAATCTTTGTCAGAAAATTCCAACTTCTGATTCACCTTAGTGTTGTCATCAACTGATTTTTTTTTCATTCAAGTTGCGATTTTCCTGGCTCTCGGTATGATGGGTGATTTTCTATTGTAATGTGTATATTTCGGATATTAGGAGATTCTTGATCCTATCCAAATCAAGTTTAGCAAGAAGTCACCATGTTTAGATTTAGCATGTAGGGTCTGGCATACTTTTGTGATCTTTAGTCCCAATGACAATTTAGTTTTTCTAAGCTCTTATGATGCTATTCTAGTCTGTTTTTAGGTGTGGAGTGGGGATACCAGACCCACAGGAAATAGAGCATTGACCCTGACCAGTTCTCCCACCACTGGATACGTGCTGGTGGACTTCCTAGTATACCTCTGCTTTTGCTTTCTGGGAAGATAAGTGCTACTTGGACCACCTTCTACTGCTAGGTGGAGCGGTCAGGAACCATTGAGCCTGGGTGAAACTTTACCATTGGAAGGAAGGTTGAGAGTTTCCATTCTTGGGTCATATTCTCCTGAGTGAATGGCCAGGAGACACCAGGCACACTGGTACCTCTAGTGTGGGCAGAGGGGCCCACTTGCTACCTCTTGGTATTGGGTATTGTGAAAGTTGTCCTGCCCAAGTTCTACTGTTACCCCTATGGGGAGGTTATGCCCACTTATGCTAGTAGGTGTGGGGAATGCAATGTGTTATCACCCCCTGAATCAATCCAATTTTGCCACTGTTTTTAGTGGATCAGGCTTACTGCTGCCAGCAGGTATACATCTTCCCATTAAGTCCCTGCTGGGTATCCCCTTTTTCCATTCTTTGGTCAGAGAGCAAACTTTTATTTTTATTTTTGGGGTTATTTTGCTACACTTGTTGGTGTTACTAGGTTGCAGAATTAGTAACCACCAGTCTAAGATACATGGAAGATAAAAAAGAAATCCAGGAGCTCATTGTAGTGTCCTCTAAGTTTTGAGATCTCCAGCCAGTCTACCTTTTGCTTGCCACACTCTGGAGCCCCTCTGTGATAGTATTTAGTTGTATGTAGAACCAATATGCAAGGGAAATTGAGTCTTTGTCATCTTGCCCCAGCCAGTAACATTCTTTTATATTGGTTTTCAAAGTAATCATTAAAACTATTTCACATCTTTTACATCTTTCTTGGCTATATAAATAGCCAGTGATTTTATATTTTAGCATACATTACCCTATACCAGAGGCTGGCAAACTATGGCATGCTGTGGGCCTAGCTAGGAAGCCCATACATTAAAAGTCAGAGTTTAGTAGTTATAACAGAGAATATATGTGTATCACAGAACCTAAAATATTTATTATATGACCCTTTACAAAAAAGTTTGTCAATCCCTACCCTATAATATTTTAAGCTGTTTTTTGACTAATTATTTTGGAAATTTGGACAGCACAACATAAAATAATATTGTTATAACAATGTTAAAAATAAATTTTTAGAGAAGGTAAGGAAGATATCAATTCAAATGACAGGGTGATTTTTTTTTTTTAGCAGTCAAGGATGACACTACTGCATAACCAGAACCCAATTGTGGTAATATCAATATTCATTCACTAAATCATACATACATTCATTTCATAAGCATGAGTACTGTAATAGGTAGTGGGAGAAACTGGCACACAGAGGACACTTAATAGCATTTACTGAGGGAATGAATTATGAATACTGACAAAGTTCTAGTTATCAAGAAATACACAGTTTAGGGCCAGACCATTGAAAGAGATAAACATATAAAAAGATAATTGGTTGTGTGTAGTGCCAGATGGGTGCTAGAGTAATCAGGATAATCACTTCGGGGATTGTATAAATGTCTAACTTTTTAAAATTTAAGTAAATAAAGAAATAAATAAAAGGAAAAAAATAATTAAATTACAAATGAAATGTGCTTAAGTAGTGTTATGGGGACTCTCTAGGAGAATATGGCAGAAATCACAGCTCTCTAAGAAAAGATTTCTTCCTTTCTTGGGCATACGACTAGACCACAGTCCAGCACCTAATGTAGCTAGCTATGTGTAACTAAATGAATAAGTTGTTTCCAATGAAATGTGAACGTAAGTGACATACCCCATTTAATAGATCTAGATTCTAAATCCTCCCACAAGTGCTCCTCCATACTCTTTCACCTTTCTGGCTGCCTAGGATGTCAACATTCAGAGCAAAATGGAAGCCACATGTTGAGGATTGGAGTGCTTTCTCACCTTGGGTCTTGAATGTCAACGTAGAGGATAGTTATCTCATAAACTTGAAAAATCTCTCACAACTGTTTAACAGAAAATAAATTATATAGTACTAATTTGTTAAAATTTGTGAATTGATTTGTTACTGCATCCTGATAAACCCTAACTAATAAAGAAGGAATAACTTAACTGTGCCTAGGCAAAAGGCAAGTAAGGTAAGGAAGATTCACAGATGAGGTAATATTTGAGGTGGGCCTTGAAAATGAATGAGTTATCCTCATGTCAATGAAGGGAATGTACTTTCCCAACAGA
This sequence comes from Pteropus alecto, assembly GCF_000325575.1. Classification (NCBI taxonomy): domain Eukaryota; kingdom Metazoa; phylum Chordata; class Mammalia; order Chiroptera; family Pteropodidae; genus Pteropus; species Pteropus alecto. The sequence continues at coordinate 21,204 of NW_006437742.1, forward strand.
AGAAATAGCATGTACAAATGCATATAGGCACAAAGTGATATGGAAACAGCAAGATGTATATAGCTTGAACATGGGAGACTGAGAAAGACACAGAAAGGAAGTTATAGGAAAGGAAGCTGGAGAACAAATTAGGACCAACTCTGAAGGGTCTTTTATGTATGGAGGGAGTTTAATTATCCTTTCAGTACTGAGGAGACAGTAAAGGATTTTAAGCTGGGAAGTAAAACAAGTTAGTAAGTGGGAAATGTAACTGGAGGCACCAATGATGATATTTTAGACTTTGGTTGTACCAAAACTATGTAACTCCTCTGTCTTCAATTTCCAATGACATAATTGAGATCAGAAATTTGTAAGAATTATATGAACTACTGAAAAAAACATGCATATTTAAAAAGATCTGAAAAGAAAATGTTAGCATAGAGGAAGAAGAATTAGGACTTCATCCAGTTCATGGTCTACACATTAAAGATGATCATATTAATTTGAATATGCCTTTTTCAAATTCTTAATATTTTCCAAATTCCATAATTCTTGAGCATTGTGATTTTTGACTCTCAGTAGCATTAAAAGCCTCAATACTGACGGTACAAAGAGGATGACAGAAAGAAATATAAAGTTTATTTAATTTTTTATATTGTACAAATTGTAATATTATATAATAATAGAGTTTGTTTAACATTTGGAAATCTAAACATTAACATTTGGATTTTTCACTACGTTAAATTATTTTTCCTAGAAATTTACTTCCTTTATGTCAAAAATGTCATTTAAAAGAGTGTAGTAGCTTTCATTTCTCTTAGTATCATAGCTAGCCACAAATGTCAAAAAAAAAGTTGTGTTACCTTTATATAAATAACAACTCTTTATTTGTAGCAATAATTGATAGAAATTTTACATTGTAATAGTATGTAAATGTTTTTCTATAGTGTCAGAGCATAATAAAAGCTTTTATTAAGATTTAGGGAACTCAGTATAAATACAAAAGCAGGGAAATATCACAAATTCACAAATTGTGAAGATTAACTGAAGACATCATCTTCTACTTCAAACTATGGCATTGTTTAACAAGCTTATGACAAATTAATTTTTTGATGCGGAAATTCAGGGATTTTCAAATTGTTATATCACTAAAATATTATACCATCAAATAAATGCGCGAAATACAAGCCATTCCATATTTTCACAGTATCACTGCCCAAATGAGAAGATGGTTTTCCCCTAATAGCAAAGACAGAGGGATTTCTGAAGAAGTGACAGAGATCATTCACTCATAATATTATATTTTCACATTTTGAAAGGCTGAGCCCTATAATCTGTGGAAATTCTCAGAATTCTTTAATATAGCTTTCATTCAAATTTTTACAACTATGAAGAAAAATAGCACTAAAGGTTCTGATAACATATCTTCAAGTACAGTGGTAAAAGAAGATGATTTGAAAAGTTTACTCTCAAAAATGAAGCACTGAATAATGCCCCAAAATATCAAAGTTATCTCTTATAATGTTTTACAAATATAAATGAAAGAAAGCTGATAATAACTATTATTGGACTTATCTGCTTTTCATTATTGACAAGTCATCTCAAGTCTTTCTGGAGCAACTGTATTATAAATGGTGACTACACCCAAATAAAATATGTCTTCAGACCAAACCATAGTAGAATATATGTTTTATGCAAAATAGAGAAAAACATAAGCTATTATCTTTTCCAAGATATTGCAGTGCATATATCTGACAAATGACTCATATCAAGTATATTTAATAAAATCTACAAATTTATAAGAAAAGGAAAACACAATAAAAACATAGCAACAAACTAGAAGAGACAAAACATATAAATTACCAATTAGCATATGAAAAGGTACTCATCATCTTTAGTCCTCAGTGAAATATAAATTAATGCTACAATGAGATACCACCCACCAGATTGGCTCTAATTAAAATACTAACAATACTAAGAGTTAGAAAAGATGTGGAAAAACTGGAACTCTCATACGCTCCTTCTAGAAATGTTTAAAACTGTATAGCCACTTTGTTAAACTGTTTGAGAGTATTCACCAAAGCTAATCATGCTTACTCTATGACTATCACCTAGCAATATTACTCCTAGGTATATATCCCAATGTAATGAATGCATATATCCACGAAAAGACACATGAGATAGCTCATAACAGTTTTTTTATAATAAAAACTGAAAGTGACACAAATACTCATCTTCAGAAAATTTAAGGTATATTCATACAATATAATATTACGGAATAATAATAATAAACACTAATGGTATCACAACAACATGAATGACTCTCAAATACATAACTTGAAGTAAAATAGTCAGACTCCAAAAGATCACATACTGTATGACTGCTTTCAAATGAACTTCAAAGACAGTCAAAATTAACCATTAATGATGGAAATCAGATTAGTAGTTTCCACTAAGGGGCTTATAAAGGGAAGGCTTACACGAGAATCTTATAGGATATTGAAGAACCTTCTTTATTTTTATCAGAGTGATGGGTATATGGGTGCATACATAATTTTTTAAACTTTTTCTAATTAATTAAAATTTTAAAATTTATTTATTTTTAATTTTTTTTCAAGTTTACATAT
>NW_006437742.1:25504-40199 GCF_000325575.1 Pteropus alecto
GAATTATTTTTTCCACTTCTTTTTCTGACACTTCATCATAAGAGTATAGGAATGCTATGGATTTTTGAACATTGATTTTTGTATCCAGAAACTTTACTGTATTTGCTTATTGTTTCTAGTAGTGTTTTTTTTTAGGGTTTTCTAAATAGATAATCATGTCATCTGCAAATAGTGGCAGTTTGACGTCTTTGTATCCTATTTGGATGCCTTTGCTTTTTGCATCTGTATTCATGAAAGATTTTGTTCTGTAGTTTTCTTTTTTGTGTGTTATCTTTACCAGATTTTGGTATCAGGGTGATATTGGCCTCAAAAAAAATGAGTTGGGAAGTTTTCCCTTCTCCTCTTCAATTTTTGGAAGAGTTTGAAGATAATCAGTATTAAATCTTCTTTGAATGTTTGGTAGAATTCACTGGTGAAGCCATCTGGTACTGGACTTTTACTTTTTGGTAGGTTTTTAATGACTGTTTCAATTTCCATACTGCTAATCGGTCTATTTAGATTTTCCAGATCTTCTTGATTCAGTCTAAGAAGATTATATTTTTCTAAGTACTGGTCCATTTTTTCTAGGTTATTAAATTTGTTATTATTTCTGCGATGCATCGTAATTTCTCCTCTTTTATCCTTGATTTTGTTTGTGTCCTTTCTCTTTTTTCTTTAGTGAGTCTAGCCAGGAGTTTGCCAATTTTATTAACCTTCTCAAATAACCAGCTCTTTGTTGCATTTAATTTTTCTATTTTTTTTGTATACATAAATTTTTAAAAATCAATGTGACGTACAATAAAGATTAGTGTACTTTATACACTTTACTGTATGTATGTTACCCCTCAACATAAAACAGTAACATAACATAATTCAGGTGAATGAATCTAGATAGTAAAAAGTAGATACTTATGATTTCATGTACATACAGTTCTAAAACAGGCAGAACTAAGCAATACATTTTTTAAGGATACCTATCTAAGTATTGATTAACATGAAATTTAAATGCTTATCTCTTAGAAAATGGGAGGAAAATATGACAGAGGGTCATGAATAAGGCTTTTGGGTCATAGGAGTAGTCTATTTTTTAGACCGAGTGGTACATATGTCAATGTTGATTTGTAATTTTTTATTCACTGTGCAAACACTTTTCCATACACTTTTTTCACGTATGCTCATTTCAAAATTAAGAAAAATATAAAACTATTACCCTACAAAGGAACAAATGCATTAAAGTATATTACATAAAATTGGTTCTCTGAGAAATTCCCTAAAATTCTAAAGCCGGATAATGTTCTAAATTATCTATTCCTTACCATCAAAAGAGAAAGTGCTTTATAAATGATATGGAATAAAAATATTATATTCAGTTATTCTAGGAAACTGTTGTCAGAAAATATATCTGCACACTAAGAAAATTTACCAAAAGGAAATACTCAGAATGTTAAAGTTATGAAACAGTTATCCAGGTACAACAAAATATTTCCATAATTGAATTATGAGAGTAATCAAATAAATTATGGGTAGCACTGGCAAAAGTGTATGAACTGATAATACACCAGAAAAGTGAACTAGCTCAATATACTTCAACATATAATTTTCTTTGCAGTAGTCATCGAAGTGTTGTTTATAACAGCAAAAATTGCAAGTACCTTATGTTTACCAGTTAGGTATTAAACAAGTAACAGTATATCCGTACAATGATGTACTCTGCAAACTATTAAAATGAGTATGTAGATATCCTACACCTGTGCTATCCAACACAATAGCATCTTGCTATATGTGACTATCTAAATTTAAATTAATTAAAATGAAATTAAATATAAAATCCAGTTTCTCAGTAGAACTAGCCACATGTGGTTACTGGCTACTCTATCAGACAGTGTAAAACAGAACATTTCTGTCATTCCGGAAAGTTCTACTGAACAGTGGTGTACAGATGTCTTCAGCAGATTGTTAAGCAAGAAGTCTAAGTTATGCAGTTAGAAGATGAAAAAGTTCTGCAGATCTAAAGCACAGCATTGTGATTATATTTAACAGTACTGTATTATACACTTCGAAGTTGCTAAGAGACTACGTCTTAAATGTCTCACCACAGAAAAAGAAAAAAATAATTATGTGACATGATGGAAGTGTTAGCTAGCATACAGTGGTAATCATATTGCAAATATATAAATGAAAAAATCAACACCATCTTAAGCTTATACAATGTTATCCTGTCATATCTCAATTTTTTTTTAAAAAGTGTAAATTATAAGAATAGATTCATTTTTAATTCATATTTGTATTTGTGCATATTTGTGGAAGGGTATACCAAAATGTTAACATAGGTTATTTCTAGGACTAGCTTTTGGGATTGTAGGTGATTTTTGCTTGCTTTCTCCTGCTTTTCTCTACTTTCCGAAAATTTCTAAAAGCACCTATTGCTTTTAAAGGGAGAAAAAAATCAACAAATTATTTCATTTTCTGAAAGAAAAATAGACAAACCATGCTCTCTGATCTATTTCTTGAAATATATCCTAAGGAAATGATCAGGAATGGAGACAAAAGTTTAATCACAAAGCTATTCACTGAAGCATTACTCATAATAAGGGAAAATTGGGGTGTGGTAACCCTATAAATCTAATAATAGTAATATAGTTAAGTAAATTTCTGATTTGCCTTTATAATGAAATGTTATGTAGCTGATTGTAAAATAATCTGATGCTTTTCAAAAATTTTCCAGGTTTATTAAGGTATAGTTGGCAAATAAAAATTATATATATTTAAGACATACAAGGCAATGATTTAATATACATATATTGTGAAATGATTACCATAATCAAGTTAATTAACACATCCATCATCTCACATAGTTATATGTTTTGTGTGTGTCTGGTGAGAACACTTAGGATCTACTCTTTTAGTAAACATCAAGTATATGATATAGCATTATTAACTATAGTTACCATTAGATACCCAGAATTTACTCGTTTTATAACTGGAAATTTATACACTTTGACCAACATCTCTCCATATCACCCATCTCTCAGGCCCCTGCCAACCACCATTCTACTCTGGTTCTACAAGTTTGATGTTTTTAGATCCCACATAAGTGAGATCATACAATTCTTTATGTATCTGGTTTATCACACTTAACATAATATCCTGCAGGTTCATAGATACTGTGGCAAATGGTAGGATTTGTTTCTTTTTATGGCTGAATCATATTCCATTGAATATACATCCCACATTTTCTTTATCCATTAACTCACAGGCAAACACTTAGGTTGTTTCCATATATTGGCTACTGTGAATAATGCTGCCATGAATGTGAGAGTGTAGTTCTCTCTTCGAGATAATGATTTTGTTTCCTTTCTATATATACCTAGAAGTGGGATTGCTGGATCATATGGTAGTTGTATTTTTATTTTTACTTTTGTTTGCATTTTGTTTTATTATTAGTTTCAAATATACAGTACATTGGTTATACATTTATAAAGTTTATGAAATGATCCCCCTGATTACTCCATCTTCCCTCTGGCTCTACACATAGCCATTACATTGTTGCTGATTGCATTCCCTATGTCGTGCTCCCCATCCCCGTGACCATTTATCAACTACTAATTTGTACTTTTTTAACTCTTTACTGCTTTCTCCCAGCCTCCCACCTCCCTCCTCTTTAGCTGTCACCAGATTGTCCTTTATATTTGTAGGTCTATTTTCGATTAGTTTGTTCTTTTTGTTCCTTAGATTCAGCATATAAGTGAAATTTCTTTTTAATTTTTGAGGGACTTCCATACTGTTTTTCATAGCAGCTGAACCAATTTACATTCCCACCAACAGCGCACCAGGGTTCCCTTTTCTCCATGTCTTTGCCAACATTTGTTATTTCTTGTCTTTTTGATAATAGTCATCCTAACTGGTGTGAGGTGATATCTCATTGTGGTTTTGATTTGCATTTCCCTGATGATTAGTGGTGTCGAGCATTTTTTCATATACCTAATGGAAATTTATACGTCTTCTTTGGAAGAATGTCTATTCAGATCCTCTGCCCATTTAAAAAAAAATAAGATTATTTGTTTTATTTTCTATTGGATTGTATAAATTCCTTACATTTTTGGATAGTAATCCCTTATCAGTATGCAGTTTGCAAATATTCTCTCCTATTCTTTAGGTTGCCTTTTTGTTTCATTGATTGTTTCATTTGCTGTACACAAGCTGTCTTAGTTCATTCAGGTTGCTATAACAAAATACCACAGACTAGGTTTATAAACAATAGAAATTTATTTCTCATAGTTATAGAAGTCTGAGATCAGGATGCCAACATGGTGAGGTTCTGGTGAAGGCTTTCTTCTGGGTTACAGACAACTAACCTTGTTTCTTCACATAGTGGAAGGAGACCCATTGGGCCCCCAGATTCTCCTAAGCAAGCAGGAATTCTCCTAATTGGGGCTGGAGCCAATTCACTGGGCTGCTTCAGGATATGCATTCAGACTGAGGTTGGTGGGCCTGCCTCTGGGGCACTGACAAATGTGTCTCCTGGTGGGTCCCTGGGCAGGCAGGATTGCTCCTGGATCACTGCTAGGAGGGACTGAAGCTAGCTTACAGTCTTACAGTACCACTTTGAGATCTGCAGTTGAATTGAGAGTATAGATGGATGTGTGTCCCAGTAGATTCCTGGATGGGCAGGACAGCTCCCTGACCATGACTAAGAGGGGCTAGGGTTGTGTCATTGACCACTTCAGGGTTCACAACTAGGACCTAGGTTGGTAGACCTGTTACCTTTGGCAGATGGGCCACTTAGTGGTAGAACTAAGGCTAATTGAGGCTGTGTCTGAGTTCACAGGGGTCCAGAGCCATTGCTCAATGTATAGCCAGGACCACAGTGGGGGAGTCTGCCACCTGGGCTTGGGACAGCCTACTCAAAATGGTCCTCCTAAGTCTTGGTCTTCACCAGGGTGTCACAATCTACTACATGTATGCCAAAGCTCCCACAAAAGAACTTTTGTCTGTGAATGGATGTCAAATTATTGTTGTTGAGGGGATATAAGAAAGGGGAACCTACTGTTCTGTCATTTTGCTGATTTACTCTTTTGTTTAAATAACATGAGAAAATACAAAGTTGATACAAAGTTAAATAAAAAAAAACAACTGTAGTTATAGTATGTTGTTAATTAAGAAACATACAAAAAAGAATAAGACAAAGAAATTTTAATTTCTTATTTACATTTGTTTTTCTCAATGGGAATGTTTTATCCATATAATATCATTAAGTTAAAAACATAGAAAAAGAGCATTTCCCTATGAAGTCTTCCAGCATGCCAAATAAAGTCCTAATGATAGAGGACTTCCAAGCAAAGATGGGAAATTGAATTCATACATTTATTTTTTTCCTGTCTGACACCCCACTAAAGCAACAGTAATAAGAATCACATAAAGGTGTAAATCCATGGAGACAAAAAAAAAAAATGATGGAAGAGGAGATAAAAGCAACAATATTTCAGGTAAGCAGATGGACAAGTGGTAACTGTCAATTATGAGAAAAGCCCTCTCTCTACTTGTTCAGTACTCAGAACATTGGAAGCCAGGCCCAACCTTCCCAGGCAAGAGATTTAAAGATCCTTTTTAGAAACCTAACTAGTCTCTAAAATAAAAGTTTTAGAGAAAAAAAAAAAACATTGGAGTTTCTCCTCAAAATGATCTAGAATTTCCAACAATCTTAAAAAAATTATTGTGAAATATTGTATAAATATTTATTTGATATAACATGTATAAAATAATAGAAAAGCAAACTAAGATGTATAGCTAAATGAATTACCATGAACAATACTTGAGTAACCACCATTCAGATGAAGGAAACTTGCCACGAGCCCCAGAATACTCCTCAGAGCCCCTTCCAATCTCTACCTACTCCTTCCTCATCATAAGTAACCACTATGCTAATTTTTATTGTAAGCATTTTCTTTCCTATTTTACTACCTCACCATGCATCCCTAAACAGTATTGTTTAGTTTTGCCTGATTTTTTTAGACTTTATATAAATAAAATCATACAATATATACTGTATATGGCTTCTTATACTCAAAATCATACTTGTGAGATTCAGTTATGTCATTGTGTATTGCTATAGTTTATTCTCCTCATTGTAGAGCAGTGATTCTCAAACTTGAGTGTATTGGAATGATCTAGAAGGCTTGTTAAAACACAGGTTTATGGCCCCATACTCCTAGAGTTTCTGATTCAGTAGGTCTAGGGTGGGACTCAAGAATGTGCATTTCTAAACACTTTCAAGATGATGGTGACGCTATTGGTCCAGGAACCATACACCTTGAGAATCACTACTATATAATATTCCGTTGTATGAATATGCCGTGATTTATCAAATCTACTGTTGGTGGACATTTGGATTGTTTCCAATTTAGAGCTATTTCGATAATACTGCTATGAATAGTTTTATACATGTTTCTTCAGGCATATATGCACACATATCTACTAAGAATATACCTTTGCTGGGTCATAGGGTAAGGATATTTGAAATTAGTGAATAGAACCAAGTGTTTTTGCAAAGTGTTTGTACCACTCTACACTCCCCAAAGCACTATCTGAGAATTTTGGTTAACCCACATCCTTACCAATACCATACCATGTTTATTATCATTATATAATACCCTTCTTTGTCTCTTATTATAGCCTTTATTTTAAAGTCTGTTTTGTCTGACGTAAGTATTGCTACCCTGTTTTTTTGTTTTGTTTTTTTTAATTTCCACTTGCATGAAAGATCTTTTTCCATTCCTTTACATTCAATCTGTGAATATCTTTTGATCTGAAGTGGGTCTCTTGTAGACATCATATGCATGGGTCTTGTTTTCTTATCCATTCAGCTACCCTATATCTTCTGTTTGGAGCTTTTAATCCACTTACATTTAAAGAGATTATTGATAGGTACATATCTATTGTCATTTTATTATTCGTATTTGTGGAGTTTTTTCACTCCCTTCTTCTTTTTATAGAAGTCCCTTTAACATTTCTTGTAATACTGGCTTGTTGGTGATGAATTCCTTAAGCTTTTCCCTGTCTAGGAAGCTCTTTATCTCACCATCCATTTTAATCAAAAGCCTTGCTGGATAGAGTATTCATGGTTGTAGATTCTTGTTTTCCATAATGTTGAATATTTCTTCCCAGTCCCTTCTGGCCTATAAAGTTTTCATTGAAAAATCAGCAGAGATTCTTATGGAGGTACTCTTGTAAGTAACTAGCTGCCTTTCTCTTGCTGCTTTTAAGATTCTCTTTGTCTTTGACCTTTGGCATTTTAATTATGATGTGTCTTGGTGTGAGTCTGTTTGAATTCCTCTTGTTTAGGACCCTTTGTTCTTCCTGAACTTGTATGTCTAATTCCTTTGCCAGGTTAGGGAAGTTTTCTGTCATTATTTCTTGAAATAGATTCTCAATCCCTTGCTCTCTCTCTTCTCTTTCGGGTACTCCTATGATGCGGATATTGTTACACTTCATGTTGTCTCAGAGGTATCTCTCTCTCTCTCTCTTTTTTTTTCTCTTCCTGTTGGTTTTAATGAATGGCAGTACCACATCACATGCTACACCAATTCAGGGCCAACATTTTCTGATAAAAACTTTCTGATACTAAAACTGCTTCCTTTCGTATCACTCAAATATCCATCTCAAGCTGGATGTGCCCTAAGTTTCGTGAGGGAAATCCAAGTAGATGTGTTCCCTCTTTGTAAGGAGATGGGGCACAGAGAGTGAGTTCTAGCCCCAAAACAAATGGACTAACAAGTAATAAACATAGTGCTACATCCTTCTCATGAAACCTGCCTTCCCTTAAAAAGAAACTATATCCTCGACCCACAGATATTTTTCAAGGCAGCAGTGGCTCACATTGTTTCTTGCAGCAGAGAGTCCCAGGCTCCTCCTGGAGCCTCTATCCTCTATCTACCACCAGCAGTAGTGGGCCAGGGCACAGGTGGCCTTAGCCATCCTGTGCATGTCGGGCTTCTTCTTGATCACAGTGCTCTGTTTGTGAAAAGCCTGCATCAGCTCATGTGACAGCTTCTCTAGCATCAGCATCCTCCGGTGCTGCTTCTCTCTGCACTCAGTGATCATCCACTTCATGGCCAGGAAGTGGCGATGCCGGTCAGCTAGCAGCACAGGGACCTGGTAGAAATGGCCACCCTTGAGGATGGGTACCAGCCCAATCACAGGCTCACAGTTTTTCAGTGCTTGGTGGAAGATGGTGTAGAGGTTGCGTTTAATGGCTTCCCATTCCTCTGCAGAAGCAGCATGGTATTTCTCACACTGCTTCTTTTTCACAGCTTCCAGAGTCTGTGTCATGAGGGATCTGGCCAGTACTTTGTTTCCTCTATTCATCATCATGTTCGTTACTTTACTAATCAATGGCTCTTCAAACACAGAGCTTGTTTTCATTGCTGGGGCAGCTTTAATAAGCTGAGTCTTCCTGAGCTTCCGATCAAACTTCTCAGTTAGATCGGACAAGGGCTTGCAGTAATATACCTTGTCAATCTGGGGATCCCTGTATTCAGGGCCATAGTGGATCCACCTCACCTGGGTTAATCTTGGAAGCTGAAGGACAGCATTCTACAGGCCCAGTGGTAGGCTTGGCCACCCTCGCTCAGCTTTCACCATGGGGGTAGCCATTTGGGATTTCCACGAGGCTTGTCTCAGAGGTTTCTTAAACTATACTCATTTTTTTAAATTTTTTTCTTTTTGTTGTTCCAATTGGGTGTATTCTGCTACGTTGTCTTCCAGTTCACTTAATCAGTGCTGATTTGATCTTCTGCTTATGCAATCTACTGTTGAATCCTTCTAGGGTATTCTTAACATCGGTTATCATATTTCTGTCTTTCTTTTTTATGGTTCCTATGTCCTTTTTTATGCTTACTATCTCTCTGTTAGGTTCTCATTGTGCTCATCCATTCTCCTTCTAAGTTCGTTGAGCATCCTTATAACCATTATTTTGAACTCTGTCTCTGGTAGGTTGCTTGCCTCCATTTCATTTAGCTTATTTTCTGTTGTTTCATTTGTGGTAAGTTTCTTTGTTTTCTCATTTTAGTAGACTCTCTGTGTTCATTTCTATGTGTTAGAAATACTTGTTTAGTCTCTAGGCCTTGGCCAGATGGCCTCATATGGAAGGTGTTCTATGTGGTCCAGTGGTGCACTCTCTCTGATTCCCTATGCCGGGGGCTCTGGACGTGATCTTTGTGTGGGTTGCACGTGATCATTTGTTGTAGTTAAGCCTTTATTGGTGTTAGTGCATAAGTGGATTGGATTAATGCTCAGGCTGACTAACTGTGAGAATTGGCCCTATCCACAGGGTTAGAATTGCTATGTGGACGCTGACCCCACTGAGTTGGATTTGCCCTAGCAGGCTTGAGTACTTGTTGAGACCAATCTTTGTGTGTACCACTTATGAGACTAGTCAAGATTTTCTCTGTTGTGGTCTAGTGCCAGCCTCTGGGTGCTTTGATTTTGTGGCCCCTTGGAAGGGGCTCCCCAGTAGGCCAAGGTCAGCCACTACCTTTGATTGTTCAGGGTTACCTGGTGGGAGCTACAAAGCAATCTGCAGATGATTGTTGCCTATGCTGGATGTATAGATAAGTGGAAGAGACAACGTCGTAGGCCACAGTCCACTTATCCCCTGTCCCTGATCTAGGGAAGTTTAGCAGAAGGACTAGTGCTCCTCAAGACATGACTCTGCCTGTCAGTTTCCCATAAGTCTCTGAAACTGGAAGATCCTCTGAATGATATACGTGTTGGGTGGTGGAAGGGCCCCAGGAGTCTCCTGGATCTATTGAGCAAATTTCCCCCTGCCACTGCAGTTTTAGTTTACATGCCAGTGCTGCCTCCGTAGCTCCCTGTATAATTTTCCAATAGTAGCAAGGCCAGATACTGCCCACCTGGGGCCTGCAAACACCTGAACCCTGTTTAAGAATTACTGAAGCTCTTGGGCATGTGTTTGTGTCCTGCCACTAAGAGCTTCTCCCAGATGCATGAGCTTTGTATGTACCCCTTGAACTGAGTGATGTTTGGTGTTGAATTCATGTCCCAAGGAAAGCACTGGATGGGACTGGGTTGCCTGGGAACAGGTTTGCCACAGGTAATTTGTGGGTTAGGTGGGGTGGCATCTTCATGAGGCACGGGGCTGTCAAGACTATACAGCAACAACTTTTCTGCCAGCTCTGTGACCACGGATTCCCACAAAAGTCACATATCACTGCAAGACCTACTGCCATCTGGGATGGGCTCACCAAATCCTGCAATCTGCCCAAGCAGTATTGTATCTTATGCTGGCAGCAGTGATCTGCTCGTGACTGTTTTCCCTGAAATTTGCTCACTGCACAAGCTGATATCTGTTACCTGCACAGGATGTGCAACCCCAGATAGGGGTAGGGTAGGGGCGGCTGCCTGTCACTGTGCTGCAATCACTTTGTGGCTTGGGTGAAGCGGGATCTAAGTAAAACGAGCACTGTCAGGCCAACACGTACTTAGTTTTGCTGCAACTTCTGTGCCCACGCATTCCCGATGTAGTCACAGATCACAGTGACACCAGCTGCCATCTGGGGCTGTCCCACAGACCCCTGTGATCTCCCCAATTGATATTGCAGTTTGTGCAAGCAGCAGGGGTCTATCTGCAACTGATTTCCCCTAAATGTGCTCACTATGCCAGCAATGATTGTTGACTGTGTAAAATGCACAACCCAGGAGAGGGTGGGGCAGAGCCAGTTGCCTATTATGGGCTGCTGGGGGCAATTTGTGGGTTGGGTGGGGTGAGATTTCAGAGAGAATGGACTTCAGGCCAATACAACTTCAGTTTTGCTTCCCTGTCCGCCTGCGTGTTCCCACAAAAGTCACAGATTACAGCAAGACCAGCCACTGTCTGGGTCTGGCCTACAGCTTCCTGCAATTTTTCCAGGCTCATACTGGCATCAGTGATCACACCAAAACTGTCCCTGAAATGCATTCACAGCTGTGGCTGAGGTCTGCTGCCTATGAGGAATCTCCAGCCCTGAGGAGGGGCAGGGTGGGCCAGCCATCCAGCAGGCCGTCTAGTGGGCTGATCTCCTCAGGACAGTGCAGCTTCAGAATTGGCTGTGTGTGGGGAGGAATCTGCACAGGCCAGCTGATGCTGCAGGTCTGTATATTGTCTTGTAGCCACACTCCACCCCCACTAAGGCACAATGGCAGCTGCCGGTCCAGCCCTTGTTCTGGCACCAGGTAATGCAGTCTTTCCCCGTAAGAATCTTGTCTGAGCCTCCATCCCTCTGCTGGAGTCCAGGTTGAGTATCCATGGCCAAGAGAGCCTGTGCATGGGCCCTTTAACGGGGCATCTGGGATTTCAGTCACCTTCCATCTCACCCCGACAGCTAGAATCCCCTCTGATTTTTACCGTCAGATTTTTTTTGAGGAATTCCTCTTCCCTGTGCTGGGGAACCCCCGTATGGGGCTAAGGCCCCTCTCTCCTTTAGGGGGGCTTCTGCAGCTTGGCTCTTCCTTCTGGTGTTCCACCGCCACCCTCTGGTGCTGGTTCAGCCCAATTCGCGACTTTGTCCCTCCTACCAGCTTCGATGTGGCTCCTTCTTTATATTATCGGATGTACAAACAATAATCTGCTGGACTCCAGGTGATTCTCCACGTTGATTATTTTTTATCATTTAGTTGTAATTTTAACGCGGACCTAAGAGGAGGAGAACCTTGCTTTTACCTAGTTTGCCATCTTGACTTCTTGCTAGGATTTTGATTGGAATTGTACTGAATCTAAGGATCAGTTTAGGGAGTATTTAGATATTAATAATGGAGTCTTCCAATTCATGAACATAGCATATTTGACTATTTATTTAGGTTTTTACTTCATCAGTCTTTTGTAGTTTTTAAAATAGAGATCCTGCATGAATTTTATTAAATTTATAACAAGTATTTTATGGTGTGTGTGTGTGTGTGTGTGTGTGTGTGTGTGTGTGCACGCGCGCGCGCGCGCGCGTATGTGCACGCGCCATTGTATTGTATGTCTTTGAGGCCTTCGTTCGCAGTTTCTCTGGCAATTCAAACCCCTCAGAAACATACAGGCTTCTACAGAAATAAACACCCACACATACAATCACTAATATTTGACGAGGGAGTCAGGAATACATGATGGGGAGAGAATTATCTCTTCAATAAATTATGTTGTGAAAACTGGATTACCACATGCAAAAAAAAAAAAAAAACGAAATCAGACCATAACTTTACAACACTCACAAAAATTAACTAGAAACGGATTGAAGATTAAACATAAGACCTGACACTATAAAATTCCTAGAAGAAAACATAGGGAAAAAGTTTTGTGACATTTATGTTGAATATGACACCAAAAGCACAGGCAACAAAAGCATAAATCAATAAGTGGAACTACATCAAAACAGAAAGCCTCTGCACAGCAAAAGAAAGAATCAACAAAATGAAAAAACAACCTACAGGATAGGAAAAATATTTTCAAATCACATAGCTGACAAAGGGTTAATATTCAAAATATCTAAGGAATGCAAGCAGCTCAAAAACAAAAAAATATATATGATTTTAAAATGAGCAGAAAAAATGAATAGAGATTTTTCCAAAGAAAACATACAAATGGACAACATCAACATGAAAAAATCCTCAAATTACTAATCACCAGGCAAATACAAATCAAACCCACAATAAGCTATCATCAGAAAGACAAGAGATAACAAGCGTTGGCAAGGATGTGGAGAATAAGGGAACCCTGGTACACTGTTGGTGGGAATGTAAATTGGTGTAGCCACTGTGAAAAACAATATGGAAGTCCCTCAAAAATTAAAAATACAACTACCATATGATCCAGAAATCCCGCTTCTGATTATGTATCCAAAGGAAATGAAAACAAAATATCAAAGAGATACCCATACTTTCATGTTTACTGCAGCATTATTCGCAATGACCAAGATATTGGAATAACTTAAGAATCCATCAATGGGTGAACAGATAAACAGGCGTTATACAATTGACTCTTAAGAAACACAGGATTGATTGAACTTTGTGGGTCAATTTGTATGAGGATTTTTTCAATAAATACTGTAAATTTATCTTCTCTTCCTTAAGATTTTCTTAATAACATTTTCTTTTCTTCAGCTTACTTTAATGTAAAAGTACAGTGTATAATATATATAACATACAAAATATGTTAATCAATTATTTATGTAATTGGTAAGGCTTCCAGTCAACAGTAGGCAATTTTGTAAAGTTCTAGGCAAATCAGAAGTTACATGTGATTTTTGACTATGACAACATCAGTACTCCTAACACTTGCATTGTTCAAGGGTCAACTGTGTATATACACTGTAGTACCATTCACCTATGAGAAAAAAAATTCTTCTATTTGCAACATGGATGTACCTTCACAGCATTATGCTAAGTGAAATAAGTCAAAAAAGAGAAAAACAAATACTCTATGATCTCATTTATATGTGGAATCTAAGAAAGCTGAAGTCATAGAAACAGAGAATAGAATGTTTGGTTACTAGGGTCTGAGGAGATGTTGGTCGAAGAGTACAAACTTCCAGTTAGAAAATGATAAGTTCTGGGGACCTAATGCACAGCATAGTGAATATAGTTAACAATATTGTATCATATATTTCGAAGTTACTGAGAATAGATTTTAAGTGTTCTTACAAAAAAAGTAATGGAATGATGTGACATGATGAAGATGTGCTAGCTAACACTATGGTGAAAATCATATTATATTAGAGTACTAGATCAACACTTTAAAACTTATGCAACATTACATAAATCACTTATATTTCATTAAGCTGGAAAACAAACAAACAAGAAAAAAGAAAACTTACAGGCTTCTAGTCTCCTTTCTTCTGGTCAGACCCATGATAAGGTAAGCACATACTAATATATTTTCCTGGCTAAGGTTTTAATCTTGTATCTGTTTGATTATTATTATTTATTGGCCTCTGTGTCTTAGCTGACCCTTTCTAGCACAACTCAATGGTGGATACTTGGAGATCATCTAAAAATAGTTTTAAGTAAATGAAGCTCAACATCTCTGAGAGTTAGATTTGACAGCACTCCTCCTGAAGCCCACAGTGGGAGGAGAGAGGAGGAGACATCAGAAACATGACAGAGTGAGAGACGTTCCCAGATTTCTCCTCTTGAAACAACAATAAGCTGAACATCTAAAACTCAACAACAAACACCCAAACTGTATACCAGCACGTCTGAGTGTGGGATCTGCGCATAAGAGCTACTACAGGTCAGAACTCCGGATGTTGAGCGGTGGACTGGGAGAAACAAAAAAAAAAGCTGCCTCTCGCAGCTGGAGCTGCCTATAGGAGGAGGGGGAAGAGAGAAGGTGCGGTGAGTTCCCTGAGCAGTCCTGCCTGGGACTTGTGAGCTCCACGCATCCCGCAGCAGGGCCCAGTCATCAGGGCAGAAAGCAGAGAAACAGAATGGCAGAGAAATAACAGTTGATTTTTAGCAGCCGTAGTTGCAAAACCGAAGCTGAGCCACAGCACCCAAGTTCCAACGCAGAGGGCCCCTCCCCATATCCTCTGAGACCCAACACCGCGGAGCCTCAGGGGAATCTGAGCAAATGCTACTGAGACTGTCGTTAACACCGACAGGGACTGAGACTGAGGGTAGCGAGCGTGATTAAAAAGCTGCAAGAAAATAAAAGGCATTATTAAGGCTTTATATAAAGCAG
>NW_006437742.1:41034-41828 GCF_000325575.1 Pteropus alecto
ATTAAATTATTTTCGGACTTCTAAGTGCAAACCTTACAAGCCAGAAAGGAACTACCAGCCTAGAATAATGTATCCAGCTAAGCTCTCCTTTAGATATGACGGAAACATAAAGACTTTTCCAGACATACAAAAATTGAGGGACTTCTCCACTACAAGGCCTGTGTTACAGAAAATATTGAAAGGGGTCAGGTCACCTAAAAAAAAAAAATGACAAAAAAATACATAATTAGGAGTAAGGTGACAAGCAGGCTGATAAAAGCAGAAGAGTGCAACCCGTACTAAGAACAGCATTATAAGCTTAAACAATAAGAGTTTTGCTATAGCAAGATAGTAATGAACGTTCAGCATACATAGGGACAAATTGAGACAAAAATGACTGAAAAAGGGAGGATTCAAAGACTCAAATTCTCAAAGATGCAAATCACATATCACTTATATGTGGGATACAAACCTGAAAACAACAAACGAACAGGACAAACAGAGACTCATGGACATGTACAACAGATTAGTGGTTACCAGAGGGCAGGATGGGAGGAGGGAGGTAGACTGCATAAAAGTGTTAAAAAATGTGGTGATAAAAGCCATGCTGAGAAAAAAGAATGAAGCTAAAGGCATCACTCTGCGTGACTTCAAATTATACTACAAAGTGACAGTAATCAAATGGCATGGTATTGGCAGCAAAACACACTGGAACCAGTGGAACAGAATCGAGAGTCCAGAAGTAAACCCATATTTATATGGGCAAATAATTTTTGAGAAAAAAGCCAAAAACATACAGTGGAAAAAGGAAAGCC
>NW_006437742.1:42742-55132 GCF_000325575.1 Pteropus alecto
GGACTTCAAGATAAGCATGCTAAGCAAAATAAGCCAGACAGAAAAAATTGAAAACCACATGATATCACTTATACGTGGGATATAAACTCAAAAGCAACGAATGAACAGGACAAACAAACAGAGACTCACGGACATGGACAATAGACTAGAGTGGTTACCGCAGTTGTGGGGAGAGGGAAGGTAGACGAGGTAAAGGGGGTCAAATATGTGGTGACAGAAAGAAATCTAACTATGGAAAGTGAACACACAGTGTAAACATATATATGCCTTACTGTTAAAATGTAAAGCTGAAACTTACTGGATTTCTTTAACCAATGTCACCATAAAATAAATTAATTAAATATATACATACATACATACATACATTTTTAAAAATAAAAAAAAAAACATAAAAATAGTTTTAAGTAGGAAGGAAATTCCCTTTCCTTGATTATTGGTAAATCCTATGGTTGGATGAGAACTCTTAAATGGAGCTTCCTGAAAAATACTTGGGGCCGAAATTTTATTTCCTGCTAATAGTGTCTCATTAATTACCATTGCTTTATTTTGGAATATTAAAAGTGTTTTTTTCCAACTCTGAAAGTTCTATAAATTATAAGAATTTTAGTAAAATTAGATGATAAACCACAAGCATAGCATGCTTTTCGTTGTTTACCTCTGGACTGCTCTGTGACCCTTGTAAGATAACTCAGTAGCTAAAAGCAGCACATATTCAAAAACATACTAATATTTTGAATTAAAAAAAATACAAACTTTTCTGTAACACTTTAAGCTCAAGCAGAAGCATGTGGTCTGACTTCCAAGATATCCTAGATCAGCGGTCCCTAATCTTTTTGGCACCAGGGACCGGTGCTCCTATGAGAATCTAATGCCTGATGATCTGAGGCGGAGCTGAGATGAAGATGCTAGCGCTGAGGAGCAGCTGCAAATACAGATGAAGCTTTGCTTGCTCACAGGCCTCTCACCTCCTGCTGTGCAGACCTCGTTCCTGACAGGCCACGGAACAGTACCAGGTCCAAGGCCCCAGGGTTGGGAACCCCTGTTAGGTGACTGTTTTACATTTAACAAAAGTCCACCAGCTTTCTTGCATGAAAAATCTGCCCTTGGCACTTGCTACCTAGGCATTTCCATATCTTCAAGATATGAGGAAGCAATGAATTTTCTGTCACATGCAGAGAGAATAATTATAACTATAATCATATCCCCAGTAATATTACATAAGATAATGCAACTAACAAACAATAATAAAGTGCTATTTTAAAAGGAACATTTTAGAATAATAAAAAAATTTGCTAAACTAAAAACTATGAAATCAGAAATGGAACACTCAATAAGAACAAAGTAAAAAATATGGCTAATAGGACATCAAAGAAAATGCAAGGACCTCCTGTATTCAAATGAATTGAAAACATATTTTAAAAAACAGGTGGATAATATATGGGTAAATTAGACATAATAACCAAGAGAATTCAACAAAAAATAATTAGTAATTCTAAGGAAAATGAAAAGTTATAGAGGAGATCAAAAGTATCATAGTACAATAACTGGCTCACCTGTTAATTGCACTTACATTGTCAAAGCACTGTAAACACAGTATCTTTATAATAAGAAAATGAAGGAAAAGGAAGAGTACACGTGTATCATGTGGGTATGAGTGTGTATTTGAAAAAGGGCAAAATCCTCAAATGCCATAGTGAGATGTCAATAGATGTCTAAAACTGAAAAATCAAGACATGGCAAATATTTAGTACAGAAATAATGAAATGAGTATCAAAATATAACAACATAAAGGTTAATATGGCTTCCTCTGGAGAGGAGACAATGGGTGAAGAGGACTGCTGTTTTTATAATAAGCTTTGAAAAGATATTTAATTTTTAAACCATGTGCCCAAATGCAATGATAACAAGAATATAAATATATAACACTGCCAGGACTCTACAACTTAAGTATAGTTCCAGAATAAACAGAAGCATCAGAATTGGGCATCCCATTTTTTTCATCACTATCAATCATAGGCTACTATGGAGAATCTTTTGGAGAACCTTTTGGAGTTTTTCATTAGTGTCTTCTATGAGTCCCACTTAACTTTAGCAAGACAGAATCTTGGAAAAGTAAATGAGAAGGATGGATGAAAGCAGACATAGTGATCTTCAGAGAGGAGTTAAGCAAGGAGAACAAAAGAAGCATTTCAAGGGCATTCAGAATTTTTTTAAAAAAAATAAACAATGTAGCAGTCTATGTTCAGCTGAGAAATTACAGCAGCAGAAGGCACATCAGTTTGGTTTGTGTAGCTATCAAAGACTGCAGGTTCCGGGATAACAAAATCATAATCTGAAAAGAAGGATTTTTATAAAGCTATGAACCGTCTTCATATGTGTACTGATTTGGTGCAACAGAGCCCTATAATTCTAGCCAATCATGAAGACAGCTACAAACCATTAGTTAATTCATATCATGTATGACAGCATTAATCATAAAGTGGTTTAATATTGTGTTTGAAATTAAATAGGACAAAACTTCCTCGATGCTTTCAGAGGCTGTATACCTCCAACTTCCTCTAACATTATTTCTGAAGTTGCAAAATGTTTAAAAAAAATAATAAAATGATGTGGTCAGTACCTAGTGTGTAAAGGTGTTTAATAAATATTTGATAAAGACGAAACAGATCTGGGAAAGTAGGGTGGAATTAGCTGAAAATTAAAGGTAAAGAGTTCTTAAAAATACAAATTTTTAGATTGAGGTGACAACAAGAATGATAACAGGAGAATGTATAAGAATGATATAGTCATGCGTAAAATGACAAGAACTCCAGATTATGTTGATATATAGACTTATTTGTGTGAAAATGTTAAGTTAAAAATAACATCAAACTGTTCAAACATTCTGCTTCACTGATTACAGTTATGCAAAATCATGAGTCTATACACTAAATGATAGAAAAATAAATGAAGTCCTATAGAGTTTAATATTCAGTGGGTTCTATTTTCTTCTGTAGAAATGTTAATAACTCCACTAAACCTGTTCATGCCAAACACCTAGGAGTTATGTTTGATTCATCCCTGTCCCTCATAACCTAAATCCAATCTCTCTGCAACTTCTGTAGACTTTACCTCCAAAATAGATCCCAATTTTGTCCACTTATCTCTACCTCTACTACTGTCCCCATTGTCTAAGTAACCTTTATCTGGAGAACTAAAATACTCTCCTAGCTGTCTCTCAGCTTCCACTTTTGGCCATCATCAATCCAAATGACAGCTGGAGTGTCCTTTTTAAAACATAAATCAGTCATGTCACTTTCCAGCTGGAATCTCTTCAATGACTGCCCATTGCATCTAGAATAAACTCCAGATTTCTTACCCTGACCTACAAACCCCTCTCTGATGTGGACCCTGGCTCTCTGACCCCACTATGCTCCACTACACTGGGCTCCTTTCTGTTTCTTCAACACTCCAAGCTCACACCTGCTTTTATGCCTTGTACTTTCTCTTCCTCTGCCTGGAATTCTTCCTTTGATCTTTGCATGGCTAGCTCCGTCTTGGCATTTGCATCTCAGAACAAACATCCTCTCTTTTGAGAGAGACCTTCTCTAAGCACCCAACACAGTTATATTATCATATCACCCAATTCTTTTTTAAAACAGCACTTTTCACTACCTGATATTTTACGTGTTTATTTATTTGGCTACCCCATATTAGAATGCAAACTCCGCGATAGTAAAGACATTGACTTATCCACTGCCATATTTGCAGTACCTAAAACACTATCTAAAGCATATGATTTGTGATAAATATTTTTTTATATGAATGAAAAAGGGATGAAAAGAAATTCATGATTAATAATTTAAGGAGATGTTCAATTGTTAAGATTTTTGTTCTGAGGGCACAGTAAAGCTTTCAAAATTATTCAAAATGAGGAAAGATCTGAATAAACAGAAACTGGAATATATGTCTGTCTTCTTTCTCCATGTCTCACAAACATGAGAAATCACTTGTCCCTAGCCTCTTTCCAAGAAGGTAAACAAAGGTAAATAGGACTAAATGATCACACAACAAGTAAGCTTCAGAAAGGGGAATAAAACCCACCTCTCCTGAGTTCCAGTATGGTATTTTTTCCCACACCTTCTTTATTACTAAAAGTCAATATTTTGGTCATTATGAAATACTGGTTCTATTACAGCATAACAAATCTTAAAAGGAATGTTTATTTGTTAGTGAGGAGGCCTAATGAATTAAAGAAAGACGTTTTACTTGTGAGTACGTGGCCTGCTGTGTGTGAGTACTTAAAACTGTAAAACAAAGATAAATTACACATGTATAATCCTCACGAAATACTAACATTTAGCCAAACCTGAATGATGACATTTAGAAGTTAGAGATATATTGCAATATAGTTGCTAAAAGTTATTTGTAACATTGCAAATGTCACAGATAAAGATTAAATTTTAACATATTATACTTTAAATTCATGGAAAGACTGTGTATAGTAAATCATTTTCACCTTCAAGTAATAGAAGTTTAAAGAAATATTTCTCAACTATTGAGTCATGCTTTTCTTTCAGGCATAAGCCTATATATGTAGTCCTAGTAAACTGAGTGAGCTTTTTTTTTTTTTTTAAAATTTAGGGTCAGAATACCAAAAGGTCAACTTAACTTGGGTGTCTGAAAACTTCCAAAATTGATTTGTAGAATTAATAATAGTGTAAAAGATTTCTAGATCACACCATGCTTTCACATTTACATTTCAATCATTTTAATTGTACAAACACCCTAAAACTCACAACTAATGGTTATAACTGCCTCCAGATCATATATAAGAGACTGCGATCCTTATATCCTACAGCACAATATTTTGAGTATAAAATGGATGAGACAAAGGAGTCACAAGCTATCAGTATGTGACATGTATGCATTTGCAAATCAAGCCAAAGTATTAGATGACTAATACAGAGTTAGGTTATGCCGGGAACATGAAAGACATAGATTATTCCTGAACTCAAAAAATTTATAATCTTGTTGATGAGAAAAAATTTACATTACAAGCCACATTTATATTTTACACACATAGACAAAGAAGGTAAAATCATAGAAAATAAACTTAAAGAGAAAAGTAATTCTTCCCTGATAAATATCAGCTTGAAGTATTAGATTCTGTGAATAGGCTTTCTCAACTTACACGTCTCACTTTTTGGCGTACTCTCTCAGCTTTGATTCCATAACATCTCAAAAAGATTCCAGAGGAGTGCTGAACCATGTGACAAAAGTCTTCAGGTGGGCCTGGAAAATCTTTAAAGAAATCTTTTTCAGTAGGCAAAATGTTTTGTTCAGTTTAGTTTTTGTTTTTTAATTCCGAAAGCACCAATTTCATTTTCTAAGGGACACCTCTTTTCAGATGCAAATGTAACTATTTCTTAAACACCCTATTCAAATGTTAACATTATTCCTTTCTGAATACTAATTAACAAAAAGAAAGAATGGTTTACACTTGGTTCCTGATTTTGAATCAATGTAAAATATTGCTGTTTCTCACCCAATTTTTCTTTAAGGTATCTTTTCTTTGATTTATAATATATCATATATACAGAAGAGGATATAAAATGTAATGTACAATTAAAATAATAACTACATACTGAATGTCATGTAACCATCACTCGGGTTAAGAAATAAGATCCCAGGTATTTTTAATGCATTGTCACAGAAGGAAGGGAGCAGTTTACTAGAAGACAGAGTCTAAATTTCCTTGTTCCTTGATCAAAAATGAAAGTTCTCCCTATTTCTCAACTGACTCCTTAATACCAAATTTGGAAAAAGTCTTGAAGTAAATAAGCACAAACATCTGACTTCCTAACTCCTGAACTCAAATTAAATTGTTTACATAATAGTTCATGATGCCCCCTGTAGTGTATTTAAGGGGAAGAGGGAACATGCAATTAATAAAGAATGAAATATTTTAAACCTATGTTGCTGATGTTTTCATAATTAGTATTTATTTTCTTGTATTGTTGCTATTTTTAATAAAGCTGAAGTGAAAAAGTTTTGACAAGAGAGAAATGATTAACTAGCCTAAACAAAATGTAGTCTCTACCGTGACTCTCAAATGCGGTAATCCTAAATGCTAAAGAGTACATTAAATAACTGGTGTTTCATCTTTTTCAAAAAATAATACACTGTCTTCTGGGATCATCACCTTATGTAGTAATTTGCATTTGGTAAAATCCTTCATTCAACAAGAAGTTATTGAGTTGAATGCAGTACTGAGCACCACGAAGGGAAGAACAAAAGTAGAAAAAACATAATCCCTTCCTTCAGGGGGTCTTACAAAACAATGAGGAAGATAAAGTACCCACTAATGAGGCAACTGAAAAGCACTTAAAATCCATAAACAATTGCCTGATAGTAAAGTACAGACTGAATACAGAAGCTCATGAAACTAAAAATGGTTATATTTCAAAAGCAGTTTGTAAGGCAGTTGTTTTGAACCTAAACACACTTTACCAAGAGAAACATTATAAATAAAAGCTAATTGAATTTATACGTTTGCCAAAAGAAACTCATTTAATTCACAGTATATGGAAATTGTCTGTATATTTGCTATGGAAATATAGTGAAAAGCAAACGTGTTGTAATACTAACAATTAAAAATTGGAAAATAGAACTGATTATAAAATAGATTTATAAATATATCTGGAGATATTTTGAATGCTGATGCTTGAGAAAGAGCATGTTTAATTAAAGCAGGTAGATGAAGATTTCTGTGGAGATTCTGAAAGAGATCCCTATCAAGAGCATTTGAGATCCATGACGTCTCTCTAATTTAACTTTGAAACGTATGTTTTTCATTTTCATTCACTCATTCAACAAGTATTTATTCAGGATCTCTACTACACATCAGGTACTGTTCTAGGCACTGGGAATACATGGTGAGAATACATGGAGAACACTCAGGAATCCATGGAGCTTACATTCTAGTGGGGGAGGTGGGGAATAATGGTGTCAATAAGTGATAAGTGTTCTTCCTTGGTAAAGGTTTTTCATCACCATTACTCTATGTTTATGACCAGCATTACTTTTATATTAATCATCCTACATGATCAGGGTTGAAATGTCTCTTCATTCCCAAATGGAACTGAAAAAGGGAGGGGAAAATATAGCGTACAGATATTTCCCGGTTTCTGACAACAATCGCAAGATGAAAAAAGGATATATGTACGTGTCGGGAAAAAAATTATCTCAGCTATTATGAATGATACAATAAAATGGGCATGATTCCTTTGAGGAAGAAGAGGTATGCCATCAGGCAGAAGTCACAATGGCTTTGTCATCAGTCATAGAGAGCTTGGGCACTGTTAAATGTAATCTGGTGGAGGAAGTAGTCTGTACTGGCTATTTAAACCTGTCTTTGACATTTCTTGTCTCTTTTCTTTCCACTGTACTTCCTTTGCCTTTTCCTTCCCTTCCCTTCCTTTCCCTTCCTTTCTTCCCTCAAGCAAAGATATATTGGTGATTCCCATGCACTACATTAAGCACGAGGGATGATACGAAGCTGAATATGACACGGTCCCAGTCCTGGTCCTCAAGGTGTTTATAGTATAGAACAAGAACAGTATTCCTAACTCAAGGATTAGTTACATCCGAGGGTAGTACTTTTAATTACTTAACAACTTGTATAATATAAGCCTATCAATCGAAATGTATTCCAGTCAATATTTTAGAGTAGGGTTCTAGAAATTCACTGCTGTGCCAGTAGCTAACCTTGTGCTGGCTGGACAGTGGAAAGGTGGGAGGTTCCTGAAGGAGGGGTTGTAGTATCCAGGATAATTAATTAGGTAGGTAAGAGCATCTGGAGTGGGGGAAGGGGAAGGGTGCAGGTGGAAGGTTCAGGGCACTAGCTATTTGCCAAGTGGTAGAAAAGTATTAGTCATTTTAACAATGACTGTCATTTAACAATGATATGACCATATCAGTGAATAACTAAATCCTTAGCTCTACTTACATGCAATGATTAGGAAAATTAGGCAGTGGTCGTAGTGAGATTATGAGAGGGAAGCTTTCTTGAGCTTAGTTTTGAGGAAGATAATTGGCATTAAGTGGTGATTGGGAAGGGGAGGACATTTAGACATTAGAAATAGCCTAAGTAACAGTAGAAATAGATAAATCATATACAGAATGCCTTAAAGAGACCAACCTAACTAGAGGTGTGGGCAGTGAGAATGTATTATAATAGAATAAGTGAATTTGGGAAAAAAATGAGTTGTGTGCATTAAGGGAGTGAGAAAAAAGGTTGATTATGGTGTCAACTGGGAAACTTACATGCTAGTGTTAGGAGTTTAGTTCTGACAGAGCAGAAAAACGAGGAGGGCACTTTGTATAACACTGAGAAAGGAACGGTATGATAAAAGTGACATATAAAGGGAAATATTCTACTATGTAGAGACTGAAGAAGAGTAAGTAAGGCCACTTTAAGAGGCAACTTCAGCAATCCTGGTAGAGTTGATGAGGGCATGGACCAGAATAGTTACTGTAGAAATGAAAGAGTTCAATATGACAGATGTCATGGGACCATGGAGGAGTGGAAAAAAAGAAATCGATGATAAGCATAATACACATTACATCTTAAATATGATAGCTGGTTTTCTAAACATCCAAAAGAAAGTGCAAGTCTCTAATACGAATTTCTTTAAAATAACAAATTTAGCCATTTAATGATCCTATTTAAGTTACAAAATAGAGATGCTAATTTTTGAAGACAAGGCGGTATAAACTGGCAGTATGAAATAATCTTTTTGACACTAAGAACAAAGCTGCTGTATGTCAACAAGAAACAGTATTAAGCATTTTTTTTTATTGTTCATTTATATTAACATGGAAAGTATATATGGTGTGAAATCATTGAAATTTATGTGAAATCTGCTAGATTGTTCTGATGTTTAGTTTACTTACTAAAAGTCATTTCTAAATGAAAGTTTTATCTTTGGAAGGTAGGAAAAAATGCTTGATTTTTAACTAAGTTAATTTTCAGTTGACTCCTGGGATAACAGAGGAGCTTTAAGAGCCTAATTAAACCATGCATTTGCTCTAATTACTTTAGCTGAAGACTGCGTGGAAACAAAAGCAGTAAACAGACCTGTTCTGTGTGCAGCAGTCAGGCATTTGACTGTTGTTTTCTCCAGCAGAGATTTTGAGTAGCATAGAAGAAAAGAGATGCAAAGCCATCATCTGCAAGCGGTGGCTGCAACCACAAATCACAGGGCAGCCTTTATTCCTGCATAGTGTAGAAAACATCGTTCACCATCCATGATTTTATTTATGTCCAAACGCAGAGAAAACAATCATCGTTACCAGCATGATTGTTGAATATCAAGGGTCGCACCACATTTTCATCAGCATAATTGGATGTCAGCTTACAAAGAATATAGAGTTAATACTTAAAAGACAATTTATATATTGGGCAAGAATAATAGTGCTTTTACCCTGGTAACTTTTTCCCCTTAGGCTTTATTCTCTTGAATAATGTCTATATTTACTGTAATGGTTTAATTTTTAAGTTAAGTAAATCCATACTTCTATTATCTATTTTGATTTTTGTACAGTGGATTTTAGAATACTGATGATCATGTATGTGAGGAAAAAAAGATGAGGTTTTTTATTACTACTGACTACTCAGTTAAACAACTGCTTTCTTAAAACAAGATTCACAGGAAATGCCTTTTTAAAGGCAAACCCCTTAACAGCATATTTCTTCATTAAATAGATACCGTTTTAGAGGTATCGTGGCTGTATTTATCCATTTATTTTAGTTTCTAGGTGTAAAATATCAGCTGAAATGCTTGAGTTTTCCCCCTCAGTTAAACTAGCAAACAAATAAGAAATATTGCAGGTTTTACTACCCTTTATCTGTTGTTTTAAAAATCTATGTTTGAGATTCTTGGTTCAGAGTCCAAAATTTACAGAAGTTATAACTGGATATGGAAAAGAACTTTTTTTCTGGAGTAACTTGTCCTAAATATAAAAACAACAAATTAAGAGACAGGAATTTATAACCAAAGGGGAATAGAGTATTAAAGCAAACATCTAGTGAGTTCCGGCCAAATAGAGGCTCTACTTTTTGCCTAAACCATCTAGATTTCTGTACCACCTCTCCACTTTATTTTGCCTACAGAAACCTGACCTAAACTAAACAACTACTCTATATCATTAAGTTGTCTAGGAAGATGAAAGTTTAAATATATGTCAGACAAGCTGCAGCATCTGGTGCTATTCAGTAATGATGTCTCTTCCAGAGAGCTTCAGTGTTGGAACAACTTTTAGGACTTAGATTTGGTTAACCTAGATAAAGAACCTATGTGAAGAAAATAATGTTATTCTAGCTACGCACTCCCTATTTACAAGTACTAATATTTGCCCAATCCTCTCTCATCATAAGAAACATACAAAGTAAAATCCTATATGAAACATCTAGCTATATCTCTAATTCCATTTTGTTGAAACTAAATATACAGCCAATGATCACCAATGTTAATTTTTCACTGTAATTGTCTAAAGATTATTTCCACACCTTTTTAAAACCCATTAATTAGTCCTAGAGGATTCACCCTAGAGTAGAGAATAATGTCTTACAAAGCATTATTTAAGAGCACTACACAAAATTTAACAAATTTATATGCACTCTTATAGTTTGTTGATATGAGAACAAACTTATCTCTTTAAATAGCATATAAGCTTAGATATATGAGATGGTTTAAAAGAGGGTTGGAAGTGATCATAGTGACATTTGTGTGTGTCAATGGCTCCCTTCTAAACCACACTACAAACCTCATTGTGACAAAAAAATTTTAAAAATGTGTTGTTTTTCATCAATAGACTGGGAAAAAACTTGCAATGAATATGACAAAGCTGTAATATCTTTATTATGTAACAAGTCGCACACAGTAAGAAAAAAAAAACACTAAGAATCCAATAATAAGGCAAAGAACATAAAAGATACTTTACAGAAGATCATCTATTATCAGCAAATATATATATATATATGTTTTTTTAATTCACTAGTAAATAAAAATGCAAACTAAAATAACAGTAGAATACCATTTGACCCGTCTTATCAGTGATTTTTTTAAAAAATAAGAATGCCCAATTCTGGCAATCAGTGGTGACAAGGCAAACTGATATATTTTTTTCAAAAACGCATCAAATGTTCATACCTTTTAACCCAGTAATTCGACTCTCCAGTTTCCACCCCAAACGAATAATTCTAAGAATTAAAAAAAGCTATAAGTACAAGATGTTCATTGCAGGATTATTTATAATATTGAACAAAAGTGAAAACAACCTAAATACCTCAAAGATGATTAAGTGCGTTAACACATAGCTGCCTGGAATATTTTACTACATTTTAAATGATGTTTAGACTCTCCCATAATAATATGGAGAAATGTTACCATGTATTGTTGAGTGAAAAGAACAAGATACAACATTATATACATTGTAAGCCTACCACTCCATATGAAAAAAATCTATAAAGACATGAATGTTTTTAAATTTATTATTTTCAGTATTTTCTAAGTTTTATCTAACACGCAGCTTAATATTTTTCAATACATTGTAAAATATCTCAAAGCACTTGCAAATGCATTGCTTGTTTTCAAAACATTTCTATCTAAAGCAAATCTTGTGCTTGGAAACACTCGTGAAATATAATACCTATTATAAAAATCTCAAATTATTTTAGTCATTATCATTTTGGTTATAAGTCTAGGGAAATCTTCTACATACATGACTAGGCAGCTGAAACATATAGGTAGCAGTTCCAGTCGGGGCTCTCTGAGCATGCACACTCATTCTGCCTCTAGCTCCTTTCAGAAAGCACAGCTGCTCTTGGCACCTGTGAATATACTGCCCTTATAAACCCGTGGCAACAGAGAGAATGTGATGATTGTCTCTAATATTTTGGGGACAATCGAAACCAATTTATTTTTTTCCCAAAATGTGAGCATCAAAAAAGAGCCATTCATCTCCAATATCTATTGTTTCCAAAAGAGGAAAAAATCTTAAGAGGGGCAGAAATGGGATTTATTTTTATGATGCATAAATTGCCTAGTTTACTGTTAGATTTTATAAATAATCTAACAGTATATAAATAATCCTTTGCAGCATCTACCTTAGGGCAAAGGTGAACCGACATTTCATTCTTTTACAAAGAAATATCACATGTCTCCCCCCTTTCCCTCACCCCAATTCGCTCTTTGCAAGCGTGGTCACAATTTCTAAAATCTTAGCGAAGGACAAATAGAGAGAGAGGGAGGGAGAGAAGTGGGGAGAGGGAGAGAGATACAGGGAGAAAGAGAGAGAGGGGGGTGGGGATGAAGAGAGAAAAAGGGAGAGGGTGTAGGAGGGGGA
>NW_006437742.1:55191-57072 GCF_000325575.1 Pteropus alecto
AGAGAGAGAGAGAGATTCAGAGAGATTGAGAAACACTTCAGGAGGTTACACTTACACTCCAGCAGTGTTTCCAAAAATGAGTGAAGTAGTAGTTCCTACTTTTGTGGTGTCAAGTTGTAGACTGAAATTCAGCAAAAATCTTTTCTTGACGCGAGGGATGTGAAATATATTCTAGGATATGTATTCAGTATGATCCTTTGTTCTAGGTACGAGCTTTTCTTTTTCTAAAGTTTTTCGGTCTTGCTCAAGGAAAGGAAAACTTGATATTATTTTTGAAACTCTCTTAAAGGCTCCTTTCAAAGCATCTCCCACGGGAAAATATCACAACGGTACAACACTGGTGTTTCTCAGTAAGAAACAAGTCTGATTTTTTTCAACATAGCTGTATACTTTGCAGGCTCCCAAATCTGTGCTTCCAGTCATTAATCAAACACCTCAAAATACCATCTTTAGCCAAGCTGTGTTTCGTGGGTTAGAAATGCGCTCTGATTCAAGAGTATGTTCATTTTGAAGGCATCACTGTTATTCGCGTGCTCTAGTGCTTTTGTCAGGGATGGAGCGGGCTCAGGAGTGCCTGCAACGCGGTGGGCAGCAGGTCTGAGGGCCCCGGTCCTTAACACGTTCCCAGGGGGATGCCCAAACTTTCTCCCAAGACGCTCAGTTCACCTTGCGCAGCGGGAGCGAGTGGACCAGACTGTGACAGGAATAGAGAATTTATGTGAGGAATAGGGAGAAAAAGAGTGCGCTTGGCTTGGTCCCGGGGTCACCAGAGCTTTGGGATTTGCAGGAGTTTATCATTTCTATTAACAGTTACTTGAAGAGGGTTGTTTACCGCCTGAATCCGCGACAATCAGACGACGGAGA
Source organism: Pteropus alecto (assembly GCF_000325575.1). NCBI lineage: Eukaryota > Metazoa > Chordata > Mammalia > Chiroptera > Pteropodidae > Pteropus > Pteropus alecto. Next base: position 56,056 of record NW_006437742.1, read on the forward strand.
CCACTCCGAGACGCAAGCCACACCCCCTTGCCCCTCAGCTCCCCTCCTACCCTCCAAACTAATTAATTCAGGGCTGCCTTCCTGCCAGATATTCCCATTGGCTTCCATCCCATTCAGTGAAAACCTTGCAACAGTTTCACCTGGCTCCAGCTTGCCAAATAAACAAACAAACTGTCCAGCGACTGTGCCAGTTCCCTGCCCTGGCACCGCCCGACAGGGTTGCGCTCCGCCCCTTCCCACCACCTCTCACCCGCTCCAGCCCCTCGAGCCCGGCCTGTGGCGCCTCCACCCGGCCCCGATCGCTGGTCATTCTCTTCTCTGCCCTTCTCTTCCTTACTCCGCCCTCCTGTACCCTCGTGGACTCCTTGTTAAGCGCGTCCAGAGAGCCCCGCCTCTTCTCGTTGGTCCTCTGGTGGCCCACAGGCCGGGAGATTTACCGAGAGGGTCCCGGCTGAGTCGGAGGTGGTCCCGACTCTCAAGGCCGCTGCCCCATCCTTTGCACACCTCAGCTGGCTGCAGTTCGCGCCCCTCCACTGGGCGGGTAGCAGGAGCCTCAGCGACCGCCGCGTGAGGCTGTAGTCACGTGTTGTTTTGCCCGCTGCTGTGCGCTCAGAGCGGAGTGGGCGGGGGCGCGGGCCGAGGCGGGAGGGAGCTGGGGCGGGCGGACGGGGGTTGACGGCCTCTTCTCCCAACCCTCCCTTCCGAGAGCCGCCCCCCCCCGCCTTTGCTCACCTTAAAACCATCGTGCATCACCATGGCGAGTTGTTCCTTCGCTCGTGGCCAAGCGACAAGGAGACTGAGAGCTACAGCAGCGGCTACAGCGGCAGCTCTAGCTGCAGTGGCGACCACCCCACTTCTTTCCTCGGGAACCCCGACCGCACTCATTGGGACCGGGTCATCTTGTCCGGGAGCCATGTGGCTCTCCACGGCCACTGGCTCCCGGTCAGACTCCGAGTCCGATGAGGAGGATCTCCCCGTTGGGGACGAAGTTTGCAAACGCGGCTACCTGCGGAAGCA
>NW_006437742.1:57651-82294 GCF_000325575.1 Pteropus alecto
ACGGAGGGCCGCCGCGCTGGCGGCCGCAGCGGCGGCGGAGCCACCCTTCTACAAAGATGTGTGGCAGGTAATAGTCAAACCCAGGGGGCTGGGGCATAGAAAAGAGCTGAGCGGCGTGTTCCGGCTCTGTCTTACCGACGAGGAGGTTGTGTTCGTGAGGCTGAATACCGAAGTGGCCAGCGTGGTCGTCCAGCTCCTGAGCATCCGTCGCTGCGGGCACTCAGAGCAGTATTTCTTCTTGGAAGTCGGCAGGTCCACTGTCATCGGTCCAGGGGAGCTCTGGATGCAGGTGGATGACTCTGTGGTGGCCCAAAACATGCACGAGCTCTTTTTGGAGAAGATGAGAGCCTTGTGTGCAGATGAATACAGAGCCCGCTGCCGCAGCTACAGCATCAGCATCGGCGCCCACCTGTTAACCCTACTGTCCACTAGGAGGCACCTGGAAACGCTGCCGCTTGAACCCGGAGGCTGGCTCAGAAGGTCCCGCTTTGAGCAGTTTTGTCACCTCCGGACCATCGGTGATGGGGAAGACGAGATGCTCCTCACCAGGCGCTACGTAACACCCAACGAGCCGGTGCCTCACTCCAGGCGAGGAAGACTGCACCTGCCCAGAATGCGGAGGTCCAGGAGAGCTGTTTCAGTGCCAGCCAGCTTTTTTCGCCGCCTGGCACCCAGCCCGGTACTTGACCCACACCCAGCAGAAGCGCCCAGCGACAGAGCTTGCTTGTCTCTTGAAACGTCTGGTTCAGTCTCTGGCAACCGTGTGGAAGAAGATAATCCTCAGGGCCAAGCCGGTCAGGAAGGTAACGGAGGAGATGACTACATGCCCATGAACAACTGGGGTTCAGGAAATGGCCGGGGCTCAGGAGGTGGCCAGGGTTCAAGTGGCCAAGGTTCCAGTAGTCAGAGCTCAGGAGGAAACCAATGCTCAGGCGCAGGACAGAGCTCTGGAGGTAGCCAGGGCTCAAGTGGTGGCTCAGGCGGCCTGGGCTCGGGGGATCAGGGTTCAGGAGGGAGCCAGTACTCAGGAGATGGCCAGGGCACCACAGGTGGGCATGACTCAGGCAGTGGGCAGGGAGCCGGTGGTGGGCATGGTTCAGGTAGTGGCCAAGGACCGGGAGATGGCCAGGGACCGGGAGATGGCCACGGCTCAGGTGGTGGCAAGAACTCTGAAGCCGGCAAAGGCTCAAGAAGTGGGAAAGGCTCTGATGGCAATGATGAACAGAGAAAATCCCTGAAGAAAAGATCCTACTTTGGCAAATTAACTCAAAGCAAGCAACAGCACATGCCACCACCAACACTACCTCCACCTCCACCCCCACCAGCTGTAGGAACTGGTGGAAAAGGGAAATCTGGGGGAAGGTTCCGACTTTATTTTTGTGCTGACAGAAGAGCTACAAAAGAACGCAAAGAAGCTAAAGAAATCAAAGATGCAGAGATCTCACAAGATGCAGCTCGAAGTTCCCACAGAGCCAGAACTTTTGATGAAGATGAGGACGACCCATATGTGCCAATGAGACCAGGGGTGGCTGCCCCTCTTGCAAGCTCCAGTGATTATATGTCAATGGCTCCTCAACATGTTTCTGCTTCAAAAAGGCTCCACTCTCGATCCCCTTTTGAAGATTCAAGAGGGTACATGATGATGTTCCCCAGAGTGAGCCCACCACCTGCCCCAAGTCCTCCAAAAGCACCTGATCCTGATAAAGAGGATGACTCTAAAGACAATGACAGTGACAGTGATTACATGTTTATGGCTCCTGGAGCTGGTGCAATTCCAAAAAAACCCAGAAATCCTCAGGGCGGCTCTTCCTCCAAAAGTTGGAGCTCCTACTTCTCTCTGCCAAATCCTTTACAGAGCTCACCGTTGGGACAGAGTGACCACAGTGAGTATGTGCCAATGTTATCTGGAAAACTCCTGGGGAAGGGCCTAGACAAAGAAACCTCATCTATCAGGGGCCCCAAAGATGCAGTCTCAGAGCCTTCACTTGAGGGGTCCTTCTCAAAACCTGGAGATGGGGGGTCACCTTCAAAGCCTTCAGACGATGAGTCCCCCAAGAACAAGACTAAGAGACCTAACCAACTTTCTTTTATTGCGAAAGGAAATAAAATCAAGCCAAAACCACAAAAGCTCCTATGTGAGCAGGGAGAGGCTGACAGCTCTAGTGACTACGTCAACACTGACTTCACTAAAAGAAATAGCAATATGCTAGTGCCCTTCACTCAAGGACTGCCGCATTCGTGGGGCGTAATTGCTGACCCCAGACAGTCAGCCTTTTCTCATTACGTGAATATTGGGTTCAGAGTGCCATTTCGAAATCCAGCTAATGACCTCTCAAATATTTTAAGAGCTATTACAGGTGCCAACCTCTTCTCTCTGGACGGTGCTAGGTGGCCACTTTTGCCTCTTCTTTCCAGTGCTACAGGTAGCAATGCTAATGAGGAAGAATGTGACTACATTGAAGTGATTTTCAACCGAGCAATGACACCAGCCGTGCCTTTTGCTGACAGTGCCATTCGCTATGATGCTGAAACAGGTCGAATATATGTGGTCGACCCATTTTCTGAGTGTTGTATGGACATTTCTCTCTCCCCCAGCCGTTGCTCTGAACCAGCACCTGTAGCTAGACTGCTGCAGGAAGAAGTGCTAGAGAGAAGACGCCCACAAAGCCGTTCGCTGAGTTTCTTTGCATCCGTCAGATCCTCTATTTCTGCTTTGCCAACCGACAGCCTGGAGAGAGACCTCTACGCCTCCTTCGCTTCGGCCGCCGTTGCGGTCGTTGTGCCCACCTTTGCCTTGGGCCGGGCTTTAGCCGCCGCCTCCGCCCTCGCCGCGGCTCCAGGACTCGGCGCAGCCGCCGCGGGCTTTCAGGCTGCCTCTGGATTTAACTCCGCCTCTGTCCGCTGGTTCCAACTTGTTGCTAATGCTGCTGGTGCCGAAGCAGTAAGCGGGTCCCAGGTCTTCGCCTGTGGCTCGAGCCCTAGAGCCCAAAACCCATTTGCAGACCTTGACAGGGGAGTGAACCTGGCCGACGGGGCTGCGGCTGCAGCTGCCGCTCCCTCCCCACCACCTCACTGCCTGGTGCCGAGACTCCCCGAGCGAGAAGATTCTGACGACGAAGACAAAGACGAAGACGACGAAGATACTTACGCGAGAATGGACTTTGCCAGATCTGACAGGAAGTTCGACTCTCCCCAAAGAGGTTGGTAATTTTAGAATTCATTTTCCTAAGGTTAATGGTCATTGATTATGAATTGGTGCGCTACTATGTCTACAGTGTTAGGAAAAAGTTAGTAAATGCCTGTTTGGGACGGAAAATAGAATTCAGCTTTAATTATGCGTGCGACACCTTGTGATCTTTGCAAAAACTTAAGTTTTAATCCAATCACAGTTTATCTGGAAAGAAACGATTATCACTTAAACATTAGTTCTGCTTTTTAGGAGCAGTTAAAACTTAAGGATATGTAATACGAGGACGCTTTCAAATACCCGTCCTTAAAACTTAATGATTTATGCACACAGAACACCTTAAGTTGAATCCCATCAACTTATTTTAAAATCAACAAATAAAAGATGCTTTTTTACAAATGCCCATATTTAATTGCAGGAATTTTAATAAGAGCATAGAATATTAAGCAGTAATGATTACCTATTAGCGTTTGGGGGAGGATGACTTTCTCCTCTGAAAGTTACCTTTTAAAAAGCAGTGGAGGTTATGTTAGTTGCTGTGATTTACCAAGAAGGTTAAATCTCAGTTGTTAGCATGAATGCCTGGAGAGAACAAAACATAAATAATCCAAAACAACAAGTGATTAAAGAAGAGAGTGTTTGGCTGTAGGATGTGTTTTTGTGCTGATTTCTTTTGTTTTTACATACAGGATAAGTTACCAGAAACTTTGAGAGTTCCTTTCCTCTGTCACTAATAGTGACAAGCAAGTCACCTTCGCTGTACCTCATTTTCTTCATATAACTCCCCCAAAAGAGGGTATGATGACAACTTGATAATGGGTATGAATATTGTTTCAAAGGTTTAAAAAGTATTTAAAATATCTAATTGGTGTGTCTTCTGGGAAATCCAGGAAATCAAGATAATAAGGCCGGAGGAAGACATGACCCCAGGGGCAGCCCTGGAACAGTGGAACTTTTTTAAAGGGTTGCTTTATCAAAAGAAGAAATAAAGAAGAGTAGGAGCTGTCAGAGTTGGAAATAAGACTTTGAGTAAATCTACTGTGTACATTACGCAGTTTTGTTATTATTATGCCTGGAGACATTCTCAAGAAATGATTTCCGAAGATAATGTCTCCATAGTCTCAAGTGCCTTCCCTCTTTAGTAGAATGTGCTTCTTTCCCAGTGAAGGAAAGGGATGGAGGGAGTCCAGCAGTTTTCATTCCAGTAGTCAGTTTAGTGAAGATTTTTGCTTTGCTTGCTTTGTGGAATGCCTTTGTGATTGGATCTCAGCCCACTGTGCTTGATCAGGCAGAACAAGTCGGGGACTGATCACAACAGTCACCTAACAAGCTTCCTATTTAGTGCAGGTGTAGCCCCCCTCCCCTTTCTCTCCCTGCTTTAGAAAACTTGCCATACAGAAACTCACATTTGCAGCACGGACACATTAAAGAATGATCATTAAAAGGACAAAAGGATGTTTTAGCTTGCCAAAGGATTCCATTTAGATTTTTAAGGCATGAGCTCCACCCCTCAACACTCATGCACACGCAAATACCAGATGACCGCTACTACCCAAACTATGCATTTAAAATATATCATTCTCTTTCCAAGAATTTAATTCATAGCCAGCTTTTTAGGAACAGACCATTGTATTCTGTAAAGTACACCTGTAAGTTGGTCTCAAGGTGTTGTTGGAGCTTAATGGCTAAAGACACCATTTATATTAATGTAGACGTTCATAGCTGTCTGTCTCTGTGGTATCTTGGAAATAACAAGTTTTCATAGAGGTTTCTCTATATTTTCCAATACTCTTTGTTTCAGCAAGGATTAAAATTAGTGAAATCTTCTCGTTCCTTAAATAAACCCTGACCTCCTAAGGATTATCCAGATCCAATTTTCATTATTTTAGTGTATGTTACCGATTTATAAATAACTTCAGTTGACTTTGTAGCTATTTTAAAGATTTAATGTTCTCTCAAAGTATTTATTGTTCATTGAAATTTTTAATTTTATTGAGTGACTACAGCAAGGAAGCTGTATCTCACAGGGAGATGGGTGCTTAGGTTGAAACAAGAATGTGGAAGCACTTTGGAACTTTAAATCACTTTACAAATATATTTTTATTTTGTTATTGGATTAATACTGAATTGAAGTTTTAACAGTCTAAACTAAAGATTTAGTTTCTAGCAAAAGTGCTTGCTCCTGAGGGTAATTCTGGAACATAATTTGCTGGGCTATATAAAAGGAAAGATATATGGAAGGAACTCACTACAGGAAATGACTTTTGCTACCATTTTAATGTAAATTGATATAGTAGGCTGTTTGTCTGTGAAGTGTTAAGAATAGGCCGGATAATTCTGATGTGTTTTGACTAAAAAGCTATAGAATAATTTTCATGCATTTTTGATCTCTCTTCACCTTCCTAACAAATATTTAAAAATATATTTCATGCTAGAAAACAAAACAAATATGCTTTAATAAAGGAACAAAGGCACAGTCTTTATTAGCGATTATGTATCTCAAAGGGTAATTTTAATTTATGGCAAGTGCTTAGAACAGAGCCTGGCACATAATAAGTGTTGTAAATGAATTATTATACAATTATTATCATTGTTACTGTCATTATTATTACCTTTAGAAACACAAAGCTAAATTAAAGTTCTCTGTTCTCAAAACTCACTTTTCAGTTAATCTTTCATTTAAAATGGTTTATATGGTTGTTCAGAGTTGAGATCTTTATAGTTGGGATCCGTTTAAGACTTAAGTGAAATGAAGTGAGACTATAAGGCAGTGAGATAGCTTTGTTCATGTAACACAAAATTAATATATAATTTCATTTACCCACATTCACTTTGCATAGAAGTAAGTACTTCAAAGCCATTTGTTCAAGACAATTAGAAAGAAGCACACAGAAATATAACCTGGACTTCACCTTTTTATAAATGAATTAATTTAAAAAGTGTGAAGTCTTCACATTTTATACACAGGAGTTATAAGCATTAGCATTTAGGAGGAAAATATAGTTTCTTATATGGTTTAGTCTAACTCTTAACCCACATATGCATTTTTTGCATTTTTCATTGCTACATCTGACATAGAATGCATAGTTTAAAATGACGTAAGGTGAAGAGTTCACTGATTTTTCCATTCCAGAGATAGGATAAAGTCAGCTCTAGTAGGGGTTGGGAGAATTGGTCAGGCAAATTAGTGATATTATGATAGCACTTGGTATTCAAAAGCAAGAGAAAAATCTGTAGTAATTACCTTTTGAAAATTTAGACGCTGTTATTAACATGAAGTGTAAGCTTCTTTTCAGTATACTACTGCCAGATACTCTTGTTATAAATTATAGGCGCTGAGAGCAAATTGTTTTTGTTGTATTGGACTTATTATAAATTACTAGAGTAAAATCTCCATATAGCAGAAATTTCTCTGTCACCATTGATGGGTCATTTATTTTAGGAAACATTCACACACACACACACCCAATTAGACATTTGTTGTAGAGGTATTTGACTTACCACAATTAAAGAGGACTTCATTCAATTAAAGTTAACTAAAGTTGTTGGCAATCATTATTCATTTACATTCATTCTAAGAGTGATGCTTCCAGGGTGAAAATTTCTGCTACTAGCAATACATCGCCTTTAAACAAGGATTAAGACTTTAATTGAGCACATTAGAATATCACACATGCATAAAAATTCAAACAAGATCTCTTGCTTTCTTTTCCTCTTCCTAATTGCCAAACATGAGCTAAAATACTTCCAAGTCATTGACAGGGAGCTGTTCTGGGAACACACTCAGGCTTGTTAGAGTGACCCCAAATTTTTTGTATTGGAATAGATGAGGGTAACAAGTATAGGGAGAAATAAGGAATACTGTGCGTGATTTAAAAGGGACTATTGTTAAAGTGTCGACACGTTGATGGAGGGAATGCTTTACAGTTGCATACTGCCTTATAATTTGCAAAGCACATTCACATTCATTATTTTATTGGGAGACAGCAGGCTGCAACTGAAGTTGGTGTTAAGAATTTTCCCGTGGTCAAAGAGGTAAGTGTCAGAGCTGAAAATCAAACCCATACCTCTGCTTTCAGTCCAGTGCTTCATCCAGCACACCACACTGTCCTTTAATTAGACGTTCAATCTGTTCTTTTCCTATTGATAAAAGATTATTATATTGGCAAGGATTGGGAAAAATTACAAGTTTTCTTGAATTTGGTAGCAGCAAATTTTGTTGTCAGTAGTTCATTCAGAGCGTTATCACTGTGAAGCATCTGCCAGAGTTTGGGTAATTTTCCTTACATTGTACTGTTTGCCATGACTCTTAGAATAAAAGAATTTGACCTGTACTGGAATTGAATGCTTTAAATCTGTTCTGGAGAAGATTTTGCTAATCTCTACTTCCCAAACACGAATACCATGTGTATCTATTTGGATCCTATGGATACACTGAAAGAAAGAAAAGTGAAATGAAGATGCATTCATTAAGCTTCCATTAATGGTAATTTCCTTAACTAAAGTTGGGTATTTTGGTTTTCCTAACAATCCATGGACATTTGTCAGTTATAACAAAAGTCTTTTAATTTCATTTTTTCCATGTGGATGAAATCTGATATTCTAATCTAAACCATCACAATGGGCAAAACAGGATAAAGTGAGATAGGTGGAAGAAAAAGCACTGTAGAAATAGATGCTCTTTATTTAAAAAGTAAACTTGTTTTTGGCAGTTAGGCAAATAGATTTTAGAAGCCTTGAAAATAAAATCCTCTCCTTGAGACACAAAAATCCTTGTTTAAAATTAAATTCATTTTGTTTAGCACATTTTTAATGCTTTAAGAGTGTGTAAAAATAACCCAGACATTTATTGGCAGTATTGGAAAGTAGCTTTTGTAAAATCCTTAATTAAACCCTGCAGTATGTTTTGGCTAAGAGGTGCTGCCAGGCTCTTAGATGGTTAGGATCATTTACTGGAAAATATTGCTTGGTCCTGAGTGAGAAATGAGAGATTAAAGGCTACCTTTTATAATAATGAAGTGAATATATTACAACACACTCAGTTTTACCACACTATCAAATTGCTGGTTTTAAAACTATTGATAAAATTGCCAAGATAATATGCTTGCCATATGAACTTAAAATATATTACCTAACAATTCGGCATTGGTTATTGGTTATGCAGCTACAGGTCTTACATTTCCATCTACTTTTAAAAATGTAGGCTAAACACTTGAGAAATAGAAATTCTTAAAGACTTTTTAAAAATGCAGATATGTACCTTATTTTTAGATTTGCCTTTTTTTAAAAAAAAAGTACCTTACAATTTATGGCTGAGTACTTAATTCCTTTTAGAATTAAAGGAAATTATATACTTAAATATTTATTTTGTGAAATGAGAAAGTTATTGCTATTTTTTCCCTTTCTAATTGGTTAGGATTGCATTGGCTGTATTATGTCTTAACCTCATGTGCCCTTTGTTGAACTCGTGTCCCTAATTTCAGGACAACATGCCCTTTCCTCATCTGCGGCTGAAAAAGTGAGGGTTAATTTGGGAGTCTCATAGAGGCCAGGGAGGACCTATTTCCCAGATGTTGCTTGCTCCTAGTTAACAGCCTACTTGGGCTTAGCTTGCAGGAACAGCCTTCTTTTCAGGGCTTCTTATTCTGTAGGTCCAAGGTTGTGCTGCTTGCTCTACTCTCACTTGCTGGCACAGCAGCAGCTGGGATGGTGTTTAAAGCTATTTTCATTGTTAGATTGACCACAGTATGTTTGATGCTAGTCAGACCTTCTGGATTTACTGAATATCCAATTCCCCATAAATTGTAGTCACTAGCTAAATTTCACAATTTATGTAATTTGCCTCTGTGTGATTACTAATTTTATACTTATAGACTTGAAACTTAGAATATCGATGAATTCTCTATTTCTAAATTCATCTTGAAAATTATTCACATATGCACCCAAGATGCCCTTGAAAGTCTGACCAATAAATGTGATTTTTAACTTCTGCTTTTTCATAAGTTGTGCCTTCAACCTTAAAGGCACACTAACACTGTCCTCACCCTCAGATTCCCACCCCCAATCCTATGAAACACTCCTTATTGTGGCTGCCACCCTGCCACCAATTATTTCAGTAGCTTGAGTTTAGGGGACACTGTTCCTATTGTCATGGCTAGAAGAAATATTTTCCTGAAGTCTAAATTGAAACTTCAAATATATCTTCCCACAGAAATGATTTTATAAGTGACAATTAGGCATAGTCAAAGTAATTCCCCTTGTTAGTTCAGGAACTGCATAGGTTTAATATAGGCATGTGTACACAAACCTATGAACCTATTCACCATTTATTTATAACATTGTTTCTATGGGATAATTTATTCCGAGTTTCAACTAACAATGAGCCTTGGAATATGTCTCTTTTGTAAACTGGAGATTGCCTGTATTAGAATTCTAGTAACTTGCATTCTTTAATTCTGTAGTAACTAGGCAGCAGAGTGAAGTGGGCCAAGTGTGTGTTTGGAGGTAGTGGGGAAGCTGACCTGAGATGAAAATCCTGTAGCCGATTCCTAGTTTGTATTTGAATAATCAAGACCAGAATGAACCTACATAAGTGGTCCAGGCGTGGCTAGTGAAGGGCAGGCATGAAACAATTGAACTGACCTTTAAGGAGTTGGAAGTTTACAAGTGTCATCCATTTACCTTACAGATTCTTTTGACTATTCTGTCACAAAACTGTTTCCTTCTTGAGGAGAAGCATATTTGATCTTCTGGTCATGAAGGAGACAATAATTTGGTATGATTGGCATTAGAAAGACTAGCAACAATTATTGCTAGTTTTTACCCTTGAAAGTCAGCACTTAAATTTTTATCAAGTCTTAGAGAATTGTCCTGCTGTACATTTATTTACAGGGCACAGAAAATGTGATGATCTGTTCTTATTGGGAAAGAAAAAACTACATATAAGCCAAAGGCAATGCTAAGCTAAATAATAAAATTATATTATTATAAATTTATCTTTGGGGTATATGTTTCCATTTCTCTTCATTTCCTTTAGCTTGTTTGCCTTCAAATGCTTTGTTTGGTTGCCCCTGTATATGTGATCACCAGTTATTTTCAGGGATAGCATGTGGACTAATAACTGTGAGGTATTTTGAAAAGAACTTGAAAAATATTTTTTGAGTTCTAGAAAAATTGGAGTTGAAAATATAACTAAGGCATTAAAATTGGGGAGAGTGGAAAAAGAATGAGCAAATAACTGGATGCAGTGTTATAGTTTTGGCTTCCTCTGAGCAGAGGAACCATTGCCGTTTTGGACTTCAAACTGTAATAGAGGCATGTTTATGATTCATATAAAGAGATCTGGAATGCCCTGGAGAAACTGACTTCTTGGCTCACTTTACAAATTTTCAGTGATATTGAATCCATGTGTGCTTTATTAGTATGTTAAAAATTAATGTTCAGGTTTATATCATTATACAAATTGAAACAAAAAAGTTTATTTGTTTCTGAGAAGAGAATGATACCTGCCAGCTTTGGGGACCTGGAGTAGGAAAATGTTTTGATCCATCAGAGTCCACTGAAGTTCCCTCTCCTACAAAGAAGAATACTTGAAGAGTATACCTTCCATTAAAGGGGCTGGAATTAACTTGTCATTAAAAAGATTTTTGATTAATCAGAAAGTAAGAATACCAATAAGGCAATTATTTGTAACCTGTCAGTATCAAGTGAAAATAATACATCAAAAACAGACCACATTATTAAAAGCATCACCATTTCCCTTTCAAGTGGTAAAATGATATCAAAACGAAGACAGAACTAAGATATGATTGTCAGCCCTTTGATATTCATTTTGCAGACTGTTTCTAAATTGCTTTTGTTTGCCACCTAGCAGGCTTCTGAGTTACTTCCTTTCTCTGTCCTCAGTGAATGCAAACTTGTTTTAATATTGGCCTAAGTAAAATAGGATTATAAAGGCAAATCTGTGGCTCAAGTTTCCATAACACTTTTCAAAAGCAAATTAAATTATTTTTGGATTATCTTGTTTTGAATAGCATTTTTCCTTTCTACTAGCATGGTTAATAAAGAGTTGACAAGTATATTTTGTAAAGTAAACTTGAAATCACACCATTATTTGCTAGCGTTTGGTATGCTATCAAGCATTCACTCTATACTAGTGTGGGTGTTATAGGAAAGCAATTGAAATATGAGTCAAATTTTTAGTAGAGCCTCTGTAATTTAAAAAAAGTAAAGAAAAACAACTAATAACAAAAAATGCTCCTAATTAAGGCTTAGTATAATGTTGATGGAGCTTAATGTGTATCTATGAAATGTAGCGTATTATATAGGTTAGTAAGAAATCTCCTTGTATGAATATATTTTTATGTTAAAACAAAGTAGCAAACTAAATTAGGAGAGATACCATTCTAATCTTAAATTTCTGTTGGAAACTTATAGCCGATAGTATCTACAAAATTCTATAATGCTAGTCTAGTCTAATTTTGCAGCAGATAATTGAGTTGCTAATATGCACTCTCATGGTTAACTATGGCTATCATAGACACCTTTTATCCCGTGTAAACTTGATTGATACATAGAATCTACAATTTTCTAAGCCCACTGCTGACAGGAAAGCTCAATATCTTTACTAAGCTAGTGTGTTTATTTTGTAAACCTTTTAATGTGAAGGAATGGCCCTACACAACAAATTATGATTAATAGCCACAAATAGGTGATAGGGAAATGGAGACCTTTGGTGCTTCATCCAGCTTCAAGTCTGTTACATGTTTAAAACCTCTGATGGAAGAATGAATAATCAAAATGTATACTATATACTGCTGGTTTAATATAAGATCTAGTACTCAAAACATACTCTGGGGGGTGCTTTTCATACGTTCTGTTAGGATGGCTGTAATGAAAAAATACTCGGTACTTTGATGTGACTTGATCTTAAAGTAACACTAGCATCCCATAACCCATTTACTGACCATTTGTCCCCATCCCTTCTCCAGTCCAGCACCTTCTTCACTGTACTAGATCCCCTTCCTCTGCCCCACTCCCGATTATGCACCCTCTCAATAAACAGAATTCCAAGAGAGTAATACCAGAACTTCTTTTCATTAGACAGATGGGGATTTCAATCAAATCTCCCTTGCAGGTATAACTTTGTTCTTTTAGAGGAAATCCAGTGATCTAGTCTGGAGACTATCACTAAGGCTGCGCTTAAATCCTTTGACATGTGCCACATAATCTGGTGAAGGCATAATCAAGCATGTAGGAGAAGAAGAAAAATGATCTTTGTCTGCCCAATGCCTGGCTCATTTCCTAGCCCAGTTGGTAGGAAGTAAAACAGTGCATACACATACAAAGCTGCTACCCACCAGATATGTCAGAGTAGCAGCCTGAGGGCAAAAAGAGTACCCGCCCTTTGTATCTCTGCTGGGCTTGTGCTGGTGTTTGTCTCAGGTAGCTGGCAGAGTTAGGTATTTCTGTTCCAATGCAGTCTCCTCAATATGGCTCTCAAAAACTACTAGTTCAATTTTGATTTTGTTACGTTTTGCTTTGGACAGGTGGGGGTGAAAGTGTTTCACACTTTAATTCTACAAATAACATTTGTCGTCTTTTTTTTCTAGAGTGATTATATTGCCACAAACACATTTTAGAAGAAAAGTGATGCTTATGGAATTTCATCTTTGTCTACCCCAGATCTGCCTAAAAGAGAAAATTCAGAGGCTTCTGAATAGAAAGCAGACTGAATTTCTAAAAGCCTACAGGTGGATGCTGGCAGTTAAATGATCATTAATACAGATCATTCGTACTGCTGCCTTATGGATCCGGCGAACTTGAATTAAGAAATTTACACTGTACTTTGTTTTCGTTTTCTGGTTTTCCTCTCCAACCTGTTTCTTAGAAAGGAAAAAAAAAAATACTATAAAAGTGAGCATCTCATAACTCTTTCTCTCTTTACAAAAATGTTATTTACATATGTGTAACTGTGGCCAATATCAATTTTACTGATGTGTAATACTTAGATTTAGTTTTGAAGTTGAAAATTCTTTAAACAAGAGCAGATAAAGAAAAGTTATGTTCATGAGAAGGTAGGTATGATCTGGAATCTTTTTTTTCTGAGTAGTATGTATACAAAACATTTCTTGATCAAAGAATTAAATGTCAATCGAACTGATATTTTCATGGGACAGTTCCAATATTTTAAAGTCAAGAACAAAGGGCATATTATCTCAGTTTTTGCTCATTGGCAAAACTGCAGCATTCTGTCCATATTAAATGTCAACTAAATTGATACCTTGGTTGAGCATGTCCAAAATATGAAATGCAGAACTGAGGAATAGATTATCTATGTGTTCATATACAACACTATGATGTCTGCTTGCAAATCAATTGAGCATTTCCAAAACCACCTTTTTTATTTTGCAACTTACATTTTCTCCCTAAAAATTGTTCAGAAGTCTCCTCACAATGCCCCTCTCTGCCTCCCTGGGCCTCCCTGCTTTCACCCTCCATTCTCCCCCTCTTTCTGGCTCTCTCCTTGACAGACACTATCCCTCCTATGCCCAGGGCTCCTATAAATAGATCAGTTTCCCATATTCAAGAAATTAGTATTTGCGTATCAATCAATATTCTGACTAAATCTTAAGCCAAAAGGAACCTCTTATAAGGCCTTGTTTCCATTTGGATAATAAGCCTATGTAAGATGTACCAAATTTTTTAAAAAATCAGAGCAAGCCCTCCTCCTGTTTTTGCTTGCCTCTGATGGAAACTGAATTAAGATTTTAGGAACCTGGACCTTTGAGAACATGACACTAACAGGTGGTGATCACAAAGGATAGGTACAAAGGTCTTGAAGCTTGCTTAGAGCTTTGTTACGTGGTGGCACACAATTTATGACTTGTACCATCACTGGCAAACCTCATCATCTCACAGATGGGTATGAATGTCTGTAGAAGTGTACAAGTGCTAGTGTGTGTGTGCACATGTTTATGTGTATGCACAGCCTTGTGTACCTGTGTACAAGTGATTGTAGATGTACCTGTTGTATGTAACTGTTAAAAAAAATTGCTTTGCATTTAATGTGCAACTTTGAAGTAGTGTAATATTTACCTAAAGTTTTTTACCACTCGGTTTGAAGTCTTTGAATGTGTACATCTATCTTCAAGCAGGCTTATAGTACATGTTGCTAAACTAACTTTTCTGAAAAACCGAGTTGACTTCTGTTATTTTTCCTTGCCTATCAACCAAAAGGATGGGGGTCTCTTTTTTTCCCCCTGGTGAGTGGCACTGAGGAGAGGATATGGCTGCAGTACCAATCACTATTCTAGTTACTGGTCACTGCTAGGGCATCGATTTCATCAGTTCCTTCAGACTCTTCTCTTTTTCCAACCTAATCAAATAATGCAGTATGGCTTTTGTTCATCATGATAACAATGCACTCTTTTAGGCAGCTGTTTTTCAAGCTTTCTGTCACCATTTTATTTTCAAGTAAGTCAAGTCATAATCGTTCAGAATTGTGGAAAAGAAAAGATTATTTGGTGGAAAATGCTATATTGCTTATTTGCATATTAGGTTCAGGGGCTGCCAGCAGACAGAGTACTCCGCAAATGTAATACTTGCTGAATAAATGAATGGGAAACCTCATACACAACAGTACATACAAATAGTAACAGGTACAGCATAACAAATATGCAATCTTTTTGACACTACTCCTTAGTTTACAGACATAACTAATTTATTCAGTATTGTGCTGGAAGAATCTTTTTAGAATATGTGAACCAACACATTACCTTCCAGCTACCAGTTTATGCTGCTGTTAAGAAAAAACAATGATGGAACGATTTTTTGTGACCTACATTTAATTTGATATCAGCCATAGTCACTTGGTCAGTAAAAACTAAAATTTTACAGTTCCAATAGTTAATTTCATTTGCTATTTCTGCTTCACAGATCTGCTTTGAGTTGCTCTGGTTTTGTCTTCCTCTGTAAATACTCTTATACTCTCTTTTCTTTGTAAACATCTTGTTTGCAATTTTGGAAGACAACCTTGCAACTATGTATAGTGTTTATATATATTTCAGACTTGCCTTTCCATAGAGCTACTTGCAATAAATGTGTTCATGAAAGTTATTTGCGTGGAGACTCATTTTTTTCTTAAGAGTGTTGTCTCTACTTCATTATAAATATATTTTTCTGCTCTGTGGTAGAATTGACTGCATTTTTCTTTTCAGAATTGCAGTTTGGATAATTTAGGGTTTAGATTAAAGTACTATGCCTAGAAACATGAGGCTTTTTAATAGAGTTAACATATCAACTCTTGATTCTCCAAATGCGGAAGTGGTACTAGTAAATTTACCTACCTGAGTTTTTGTGTCAATCATGATAATGTATGAATCTTATATTGAAGTGGCTACTCAGTAAGGTTAAGGTAACCATTTACAGTTTTCTTTTGAGTCTCCTTACCTTGTCACTTACTTTTGCCTCTTAAATGATTCGATTTTCATTTACTTATTTTTAACCTCTGTGAAGGCAAATATGAGTACATGAAAAATACACCAATGAACAGACAAAACATTTTTGCATTGATGGAATATAGAAGGATGAATGGATTAGATATCAATAATATATTAGCAAATTATATTGTCAGCCTTATCAGAAACCAAAGGTTTAAAGGAATACTAAAAAAGCAATTGCTTTCCTGAGTCTTTTCTTTACCCAATCACCATTGCCACACAGAAAGGCAGTGACAGTAAATATGACTTTGGGACCAATGCTTGCCCAGTGATTAATCGGTGGGAAGAGGGAAGGGATCTGTGGAGTCAGATGGGCCACAGGGTAGGGAGGCAGTTTCTACATCATGAGCATAATCCACAAGCTATATGGATTGCGTATTTGAAGACAAACAAGTTTATTGTGCAGCTTGACTTTATTTGATGCACCCGAAAAGTTGTGTGTAAAACAGTATCACAATGAGAAGGTGTGGTTAGACTGTCTTTATCATCAGACACTGTCCACAACCACACAGATCATCTTAGAATTTTTACAATTAAAATGTGTGCACCAACCTCCCATGAAGTTGAAAATGCACATATAACTTTTGACTCCCTCAAAATTTAACTACTAATAGACTAACATTGACCGAAGCCTCACTGATAACATAAACCATTGATTAACACACCTTTTGTAGTATATATATTATATACTGTGTTCTCACAATAAAACGAGAGAAAAACTAATGTCATTAAAATCGTAAGGAAAATACATTTTCAGTATTTATTGATAAAAATCTGTGTATAAGTGGACCTGTTCAGTTTAAACCCATGTTGTTCAATGGTCAACTGTATATGCATGTGTGTGTGTGTGTGTGTGTGTGTGTGTGTGTATCATCCTATATTATATATGTATAGATATATATCTATATATATATCTATCATCCTAAATTTAAGGGAGGCAATATTTGTCAGAGTATCACCCAAATATATTTTTTCATACCAAACAGCCCTTCAAAGACAAATAAGCATATATATGCTTATCAGGTTACATGATCTTTGTATATATCATTTGATGACTCACACCTTAATGGGACTTGAATTCCTGGAACAGTACACATAGTCAGTGTGCCTGCTACAACAATCAGCAGAACTCACTAGCTGGAAAGATCCATACTGAAGAGTACATGAACAGAACTTCAGCTTCTCCACTCCCCTAGTTTCATACATAGTAACCACATGCTCACTATAGAATGTGAATGGGTACTGTTTCTTTAAAGCATAAAACCTATAAAGAAGACTTGTCAGGTAAAGTATGACTAAGTACACACTAGTTAAGCACCCTAGTGACTGCTTAGAAAAATATCCCTAGGTGCTAATTGACCCCAAAAGGCATCTTGGAAATGTACCAAAATGCTTTTTTAAAAAAAAAATGTTTTGAAAACAAAACTGCCCAAAGGCTGAACCTGGGTAATATGAGTATGAAAATTTGTATAGATAAGCCAGATCAGGGATCTTAAATTATAAAATATGCAAAAGAGAAATTATGAAAAATTAATTCACAGAATGAAGTTGAACTGTATTTTGTTTTAGAAAAAAAAATCATTTTCCTTCCAAGACATGCATGTTCATGGATGCTGGTTTTCAGGCAGCAACCTTAAGTCCCAGTTTGCTGCTTAAATGTACTTCAGAGATAAGAAATGCAAGTGAGCTGTACAAAATGAGACAACTTCCCTCCTGTTTCTTGTGCATGATAAATGCTAAAGCAATTAGGAACCACTGTTGCATGCTACACTGGAATTTGTCAGTAGCATCAGTGCTGCACTGTGGGAATGGGGAAAGCTTACATAGAATAAAGTCCTGGGAATTTAGGAGGAGATCACTGATTTAACTTAAACATTTGGGTTCATAGAAATGGACTAGAAGCAATTGATCCCCTTCCTAACTTTTCAATCTCAGAATATCCATTAGAGGGTCTTCTATTTTACTGGCAGTAATCTGAATTAGCATTTCAATAAAAATGGCAAGGAAATATTGAAATGGAAAGTAGGTTGTCTACAGAAAAGTGTGAATCTTATAGTTTATTCTACATTTCCACACTTGTAACCCCCAAGAAGGTTCTCAACATTTGTGTAGTTTCTGCGGCATTTTCAGGGAATTGAATGCGTGTAGGCCATTTAAAATATATCCATGCTCAGATTTTTGTTATTGTTTTATTTTAATTTTCGGAAGACGTTTAGGAACTATCTGCCTAACTTTGCTTTTTTTTTTATTCTTTTTTTTTCCCCTCTTT
Organism: Pteropus alecto; assembly: GCF_000325575.1. Lineage (NCBI taxonomy): Eukaryota > Metazoa > Chordata > Mammalia > Chiroptera > Pteropodidae > Pteropus > Pteropus alecto. The sequence goes on from NW_006437742.1 coordinate 75,608, forward strand.
ATGATTATGCTCATTTAAGGAAGACAGGCAGTATCGGAGGTGGTGCTTACTGCTTAGCATTATAACTAAACATATGACATTACTTACAGAGGAGATATAACTCATGTCGGATATAGAGACTGCAAAAAAACTTTTTTTTTTTAGACTACCATGTCTTTTGGTGGGAGTGTGACAATGACACTTGGTTAACATTTTAGTTGTCAAAGGTTCTAGTTGTCAAGGGTTTAGTTGTCAAGGGTTCTAGTTAGATTTCTTTTTAATTTTTATTTTTCCATTAGAATTGAGAAGCAATATTATTTTATGTTAGTTTCAGGCGTAAGACATACTGGTTAGACATTTATATAATTTACGAAGTGATCCTCGCTGTTAGTCTAGTACCCATCTGGCACCATACATAGTTATTACAATATTGTTGACTATATTTCTTATGCTGACATTACATATCTGTGACTACCGGAATATAACTCACCAATAAAACAATGAAATATTACTATTTGCAACAACATGGATGAATCTAGAGGGTATTATGCTAAGTGAAATAAATCAATACTATATGATTTCAGAGAAAGATAAATACTATATGATTTCACTTATATGTGGAACCTAAGGAACAAAATAAATGAACAAATAAAATGAAAATAGACTCATAGATATAGTTTGTTTTTTTAACACTGTAGAAAACTGTAGCAGACTCTTGGTTTTTGTAGAGTTGATATTCTGGAATTGGGTTTAGAACTACAAGGAATATTAGACATGGTGTAGACCAGGCCCTATCGCCCTTTCAAACACTTCTCTATTCATCTACTTTTCTTCCTTGGAGATTTTTAAAAATACATACATAAGTATTTTAGAGGCTTGAGGTAAATTTCTAAATTTATTTTTATGATTTAATTCTAGTTGACATACAATATTAGTTTCAGGTGTACAACATAGTGATTAGACATTTATATCACTTTCAAAGCAATCACCCAATAAATCTAGTACCCATCTGACACCATATATAGTTATTACAATATTACTGATCACATTTCTTATGTATAAGTTACATCTCCATGACTATTTTTTAACTATCAATTTGTACTTGATAACTTTCTCTTTTTCACCCATAGCCTAACACTCCTCCCATCTGGCAACCATCAAAATGTTCTCTGTATCTATGTTTGTTTCTGTTTTGTTTGTTTATTTTTATTCTGTTCTTTAATTTCTACACATAAGTGAAAACATGTAGCATTTGTCTTTCTTCTTCTGACTTATTCCACTCAGCACAATATCCTCTAGGTCCATCCACGTTCTTGCAGATGGCAAGATTTCATTCTATTTTTTATAGCTGAGTAATATTCCATTGCATATATGTACCACCTCTTCTTTATCCATTCATCTGTTGATGGACACCCAGGTTGCTTCTATAGCTTGGTTATTGTAAATAATGCTTCAATGAACATGTGTATTCATTCATCTGTCCCTTTGAACTAGTGTTTTGGATTTCTTCAGATAAATACTCAGAAGTAGGATTACTGGGGCCTCCTTTGTCTCTTTGTTTTAATGTCTATCTTGTCTGGTATAAGTGTTGCTACCCCAGGTTTGTTTTTATTTTTTAATTTACAATTTCATGAAATATATTTTTTCATCCCTTTACTTTCAGTTTATGTGTGTTTTTCAAACTGAAATGAGTCTTCTGTAGTAAGCATAGGTAAAAGTCTTGTTTCTTATTCATTCGACTACCCTATCTTTTGGTTGGAGCATTTAATCTATTTATTTTTAAAGTAATTGCTGATAGATATATAATTATTGCCATTTTATTATTCATATTTTTTATCTTTTCTTCTTCTTCTTCTTTAATAAGTCTAACATTTCTTGTAATACCGGATTGGTGCTGATGAACTCCTTTAGCTTGTCCTTGTCTGGGAAGCTCTTTATCTGTCCTTTGATTCTAAATGATAGCTTTGCTGGGTAGAGTAATCTTGTTTGTAGGTCATTGCTCTTTATCATTTTAAATATTTCATGCCAAACCCTTCCAGTCTGCAAAGTTGCTGTTGAGAAATCAACTGACAGTCTTATGGTAGTTCCTTGTAGGTAACTAACTGCTTTTCTCTTGCTGCTTAAGATTCTCTCGTTGTCTTTAATCTTTGGCATTTTAATGACGATGTAAGCTATGGTGTGGGCCTCTTTAGGTTCACCTTGTTAGGAACTCTGTGCTTCCTGGGCTTGTATGTATATTTCCTTCACCAGGTTAGGAAAGTTTTCCATCATTATTTTTCAAATAGGTTTTCAATTTCTTGTCTCTCTCTTCTTCTGGTACCCCTATGGTGTGAATGTTGATATGCTTGATGTTGTCCAAGAGGCCCCTAAAAATATCCTTATATTTTTGGATTCTTTTTTCTTGTTACTGTTCTGATCGGGTGCTTTCTGCTACCTTATATTTTAAATTGTTGATTTGATCCTCCACTTAATCTAATCTGTTGATTCTTCTAATGTATTCTTCATTTCAGTTATTGTATTCTTTATTTCTGACTGATTCTTTTTCATTTCTTTTCTATCTCCATTTATGTTTTTTTTTTATCTCTTTGTTAAAGTTCTGAGTTCATCTACTCTTCCCCTAAGTTCATTGAGTATCCTTATAACCAGTGTTTTGAACTCTGCATAGGTAGATTGTATGTCTCCATTTTGTTTAGTTCTTTCTCTGGAGATTTGCTCTGTTCTTTCACTTGGGACATGTTTCTTTGTCTTCCCATTTTTCTGCCTCTCTGTGTTTGTTTCTTTTTATTAGGTAGGACTGCTATGTCTCTCGGTCTTAGTAGAGTGGCCTTATAAGTTGGTGTTCTGTGGGGCCCAGTGGTACAGTTTCCCTAGTTACCTGAGCTAGGTGTTCAGGTGTGTCCCTTATGTAGGTAGTGTGTGCACTCCTGTTGTAGTTGAGACTTGGTTGCTGTTTGCATATCAATGGGAGCGTTTGACCATTAGGCTGATTGGTTGTAAGGACTGGCCGATAACAACAGTGGAGGAGCTGTTGTGCAGGGGCTAACTCTAAAGAGCAAGATTAGCTTTAACAGGGCTCTGGTGCTTGCCCTGTCTGCCCTTTGGGTGTATCATCCTCAGATACGGCCTCAGGTGGTGCTCTGGCTCAGACCGAAGCCAGCCACTGGGCATGCAGGCCTGGGCCTCCTGTGAGGGACCCTGCCACAGGCCATTTTAGCTGCAGCATGTGTCCTGCCTTAGACCACTTGGCATGAAACACCAGGGAATCCTCAGATGGCTGATGCCCACGCTGGGCTTAGAAGTGCTTCTAGAGATCAAGCAAAAAGCAGGCTGGCTACCGCTAGTGCTGGGATTGGGACTGCTCAGCAAGAGGTATGGGACATGCCAAGGCCAAATACTGCTTGTGTACGTTTTATGAATCTTTGAGAGATTTGAAGGAAGTCTGCAGCATGAGCCAAGACAGGCTGTTTATATGGAAAAGCCCCTGGAAACAACTTAGGTTGGCCCTCAATTTTAGTGGGGTGAAATCTCAGAGAATCACCAGGGCAAGGCGACCAAAGTTAGCCAGGTTGTTGGAGACTCAGACTTGGTGGCCTCCTGCGTCTGCATGCCAGGAGTAGGGAGGGTTTAAAAAGAAACAACGGATTCTGCCAAAACTTTTGTCTTGTAGAAAGCGGCTTCTATAGCCTTTATCCTAAAGCTGCACAATTCAGTTCCTATCATGTTCCCGGTGCCACACGATCTGCTTCCCCAGTGCTGGAGCTCAGAACGAGTGAGTCTGTCAGTGAGTAAGTCTGCACATGAGCTCCTTAAGAGGAATGTCTGGGACTCCAGGGACCCTATATATCACTCAGCCTCAATATCTGCTGGTTTTCACAGTTAGAAGTTGTGGAGACTTCTCTTCCCAGCACTAGAACTCTGGACTGGGGAACCTGTTGTGGGTCTGAGACCTCTTGCTCTTCTGGTGGGAACTTTGCAGATGAGATATCCCTCTCAAATTTTATTTTATTTTATTTTTTTCAATAAATAATTTATTTTTTATGGTGACATTGGTTAATGAAATTCAATAAGTTTCAGCTGTACACTTTAACAGTGAGGCATATATATGTTTACACTATGTGTTCACCTCCCATAGTTAGATTTCATTCTGTCACCACATATTTGATCCCCTTTACACCGTCTAACTCCCCCCTCCCATCTATCCACTATTAACCACGAGTATATTGTCTATGACCATGAGTCTCTGTTTCACTGTCCTGTGCATTTGTTGCTATTTAGGTTTATCGCACACATAAGTGATAGAACGTGATTTTCAACTTTTTCTGTCTTGCTTATTTCGTTTAGCATGAATATCTCAAGGTCCATTCATGTTGTTGCAAATGATAATATTTCAAATGTTCTTAGGCGTGAGTAATATTCCATTGTATATATGTACCACGGCTTCTTTATACAATCATCTATCATAGGACACTTCAGTTGCTTCCATGTCCTGGCCACTGTGAATAATGCTGCTATGAACATCGGTGTGCAAATATCTTTTCAGATATGGGCTTTTAAGACTTTGGCATAAATATCCAATAGAGGGATGGCTGAATCACAGGGTAGATCAATCCCTAGTTTTTTGAGGAAACTCCATAATGTTTTCCACAGTGGCTATACCAATGTGCAGTACCACCAGCAATGTATGAGGGGTCCTTTTTCTCCGCATCCTCTCCAACATGTTATTATTTTTTCTGTTGATTATAGCTATTCTAACAGGTGTGAGATGGTATCTCATTGTGGTTTTGATTTGCATTTCCTTAACAGCTAGCGATGTTGAACATATTTTCAAAAATTTGTTGGCCATTTGTATGTCCTCTAGGGAGAAGGGTCTGTTCAGGTCCTCTGCCCATTTATTGATCGGGTCATTTGTTTTTTTGTTGTTATTGAGTTGTATGAGTTCTTTGTATATTTTGGATATTAGGCTCTTCTTGGAGGCATTGCCTGGAAATATATTTTCCCATTTGGATGGTTGTCTCTTTACTTTGTTGATGATTTCTTTTGCTGAGCAGAAGCTTTTTAGTTTGATGTAAACCAATTCATTTATTTTAGCTTTTACTTCCCTTGTTTTTGAGGTCTAATTCATAAAATCCTCTTTAAGTCCAAGGTCCTGGAGTTTATTTCCTATGTTTTCTCCTACGCATTTTACTGTTTGATGTCTTATATTCAGGTCCTTAATCCATTTTGAGTTCACTTTGGTGTGCAGTAACAGACAACAGTCTAGTTTCATTTTTTTGCAGATTGAATTCTAGTTTTCCCTGCACCATTTATTGAACAGGCTTTCCTTTTTCCACTGTATGTTTTTAGCTTTTTTGTCAAAAATGATTTGCCCATATAAATATGAGTTTATTTCTGGACTCTCCATTCTGTTCTACTGGCCCGTGTGTCTGTTTTTCTGCCAATACCATGCCATTTTGATTACTGTTGCTTTGTAGTATAATTTGAAGTCGAGCAGAGTGATGCCTCCAGCCTCGTTCTTTTTTGTCAGGATGGCCTTGGTAATTTATGGTCTTTTGTGCTTCCATACAAATCTGTTGATTTTTTGTTTTATATAGAAAAAAATGCCAATAAGATTTTGATGGGGATTGCATTAAATCTATATAAAGCTTTAGATAACATGGTGATTTTAACTATGGTGATTCTTTCAATCCAATAACATTGAATATCTTTCCATTTCTTTGTATCGTCTTCGATTTCTTTTCATAGGGTCCTGTAGTTTTCATTATATAGATCCTTCACATGTTTCCTTAGATTTATTCCTGGGTATTTTATTCTTTTTGTTGTAATTGCAAAAGGAATTATATTTCCACTTATTTTTATAACACTTCATTATTATAGTATAGGAACGTAATGGATATTTGAAAGTTGATTTTATATCCAGAAACTTTACTGTATTTGCTTATTGCTCCAGAAAGGAGTGGAATCATATATTCAAACTATTAAGTGAAAGGAACTATCAGCTAAGAATAATGTATACAGGAAAGCTCTCTTTGAGATATGAGGGAGAAATAAAGTCCTTTCCAATAATATAAAAATTGAGAGAATTCTCCACTACAAGGCCTGAACTACAGGAAATACTGAAAGGGATCAGCATTTACAAAAAAATACATAATTAGGAGTAAAGTAACTATCAGGGAAGTAGAAGCAGTGAAGTGCAACCCTCAATAAGAACAAGGCATTATAAGCTTAAATAATAAGAAGAGAATTGCTATAGCAAGATAGTAATGAATGTTAACCATACATAGAGACAAATTGAGAAAACAATGACTGAAAAAGGGAGGATTCAAAGGCTCAAATTCACAAAGGGGAATAGAGATAAGGCACCACAGAAGAAAATGAAAGACTGTATATATACAATTATACTTTACATATTTGTAATGGTAACCAGACAACAAAGATTCAGAGCTAAAGGATATAACATAAAACAAAAAGAACCAGAGGGACAACCCACAAAAGCCAAGCAAAACAAAGAAAACAGAAACACGAGGACAAGTAATCAATGGAAACACTGAGCTACTAGAAAGTAAAACATAAAATGTTTATGAGAAGACCACATATTTCAATAATCACCCTAAATGTAAGTGGAATGAACTCACCAATAAAAAGGCACAGAGTTGCAGATTGAATCAAAAAACAAAACCCAACCATATGCTGCCTCCAGGAGACACATCT
>NW_006437742.1:82445-94897 GCF_000325575.1 Pteropus alecto
GGGACCTAAATACCCCACTGTCGCATACAGACAGATCATCCAAACAGAAAATCAATAAGGAAATAACATCCTTAAATGACACATTAGACCAACTGGACATAGTTTACATTTACAGAGCCTTCCATCCCCAAACAGCTGCTTACACATTCTTCTCTAGTGCACATGGAATATTCTCAAGAATCGACCACATACTGGGACACATACATAGCCTCAACAAATATAAGAGGATTGAAATCATACCAACCATATTCTCTGATCATAGTGCTTTGAAACTAGAGATCAACTACAAAAAGAAAGCAGGAAGAACTACAAATACATGGAGAGTAAACAACATGCTACTGAAGAATAACTGGGTCAGAGAAGAAACAAAAGGAGGGATCAAGAGATACATAGAAATGAATGATAATGATAGTACAACATATCAAAACTTTGGGGACACGGCAAAAGCGGTCATAAGAGGAAAGTTCATATCCTTACAGGGCTATCTCCAAAAACAAGAATGAGCCCAAATAACCTAAGTCTTCTAAAACAAAACAAAACAAAACAAAACAAAACAAAACAAAAAACAGAAAAGAATGGCCAAATGAAGCCTCAAGTCAGCAGAGAAAGGAAAGAATCAAAATTAGAGCAGAAATAAATGAAACTGAAAACAAACAAAAAAATAAATGCAACAAAGAGCTGGTTCTTTGAAAAGGTTAAAAAAATTGAGAAACCCCTGGCTAGACTCACTATGGAAAAGAAAGGACACAAATACATCAAATCAGGGATGAAAGGAGAAATTACGACTGACATCGCAGAAATACAAAGGATCATACAAGAATACTGTGAAAACGTATATACCACCAAATTCAATAACCTAGAAGAAATGGACCGGTACTTAGAAAAATACAACCTTCCCTGACTAAATCAAGAAGAACTGGAAAATCTAAATACTCTGATCAGCATTATGGAAATTGAAACAATCATCAAATACCTAACAAAAAGTAAAAGTCCAGGACCAGATGGCTTCACCAGTGAATTCTACCAAACATTCAAAGAAGATTTAATACCTATTCTCCTCAAACTTTTCCAAAAAATGGCAATACCTCCCATCTCATTTTATGAGGCCAATATTACCCTGATACCAAAACCTGGTAAACATAACAGACAAAAAAGAAAACTACAGACCAATATCTCTCATGAACACAGATACAAAAATCCTAAATAAGATAAGAGCGAACCAAATACAGCAACATATTAAAAAGATTATACACCACAATCAAGTGGGCTTCATCCCATGGACACAGAGATTGTTCAAAATATGCAAATCAATTAATTTAATAAACCACAAAAACAAATTAAAAATAAGCATCATATCATATCAATAAATGCAGGAAAAGCTTTTGACAAGGTACAGTATCCATTTATGATCAAAACACTTAACAAAATCTGTGTAGAAAGACTGCCTTAACATAATAAAAGCCATCTATGACAAACTCTCAGCCAACATTATACTTTATGGTAAAAAACTAAAAATTATCCCTCTAAGATCAGGAACAAGGCCAGGCTGTCCCCTATCACCACTGTTATTCAATAAAACAATGGAGGATGTAGTGAGTGCAATCAGACAAGAGAAAGGTATAAAAGGTATCCAAATAGGAAACAAAGAAGTCAAACTGTCACTATTTGCAGATGACATGATTCTCTATATAAAAAACTCTAAAGACTCCACAGGAACACTATTAGAAATGATAAGCAAATACAATAAAGTTTATGGACAGAAAATCAATGTTCAATAATCCATAGCATTTGTATATTCTAAAAATCATGTGTAAGAAAAAAAAGTGGAAAAATAATTCCTTTTGCAATTACTACAAAAATAATAAAATACCTAGGAATAAACCTTATGAAACATGTGAAGGACTTATATAATGAAAACTACAAGACCCTATGAAAAGAAATCAAAGACGATACAAAGAAATACAAAGGTATTCCATGTTCTTGGATTGAAAGCATCAACATAGTTAAAATGACCATATTGTTTAAAGCATTATATAGATTTAATGCAATCCCCATCAAAATCCCATCAGCATTTTTTAAAGAAATAGAACAAAAAATCATCAGATTTGTATGGAAGCACAAAAGACCCCAAATTGCCAAAGCCATCCTGAGAAAAAAGAAAAAAGAACGAGGCTGGAGGCATCACACTGCCTGACTTCAAATTATACCACGAAGTGAAAGTAATCAAAATGGCATGGTATTAGCAGAAAAAACAAACACACGGACCAGTGGAACAGAATGGAGAGTCCAGAAGTAAACTCATATTTATATGGGCAAATCATTTTTGACAAAAAAGCCAAAAACATACTGTGGAGAAAGGGAAATCTCTTCAAGAAATGGTGCTGGGAAAACTGGAAAACCACCTGTAAAAGAATGAAACTGGACTGTTGTCTATCACCACACACCAAAATTAACTCAAAATGGATTAAGGTTCTGAATATAAGACCTAAAACAATAAAATACACGGGGGAAAACATAGGAACTAAACTCAAGGACCTTGGACTTAAAGAGGATTTTATGAATTTGACTTCAAAAGCAAGAGAAATGAAAGCAAAAATCAACGAATGAGATTACATTAAACTAAAATCTTCTGCTCAGCAAAAGAAATCATCAACAAGGTAAAGAGACAACCATCCAAAAGGGAAAATATACTTCCAGGCAATGCCTCCAATAAGGGCCTAATATTCAAAATATACAGAGAACTCGTACAACTCAATAACAACAAAAAAAACCAAATTATCCAATCAAAAAATGGGCAGAGGACCTGAACAGACCCTTCCCCTTAGAGGACATACAAATGGCCAACAATTATTTGAAAATATGCTCAATGTCACTAGCTATTAGGGAAATGCAAATCAAAACCACAATGAGATACCATCTCACACCTGTCAGAATAACTATAATCAACAGGACAAGTAATAACAAATGTTGGAGAGGTTGCAGAGAAATAGAACTCTCATACGCTGTGGTGATACTACAAATTGATGCAGTCATTATCGAAAACAGTATGGAGGTTCCTCAAAAAACTAAAAATGGTGGATATGGCTCCATAGTGTAGTGGTTAGCACATCTGTTTTACATGCAGAAGGTCCTGGGTTCGTGCCCCAGGTGGAGCCACGGACCATATCCCGGGTGCGCCAGGCCCCCCAGATGCACCAAGCCCTCGAGTGTACTGGAGGTGCTAGGCCCCGGGTGTGCCAGGTCCCCAGATACTCCAGGCTCCCGGTGCTCCAGGCCCTGGGTACACGCCATGAGCATGTGCGAGGAGACGCCCAGCCTTCAGAGATCCACTTCTTAAGGGGAAACAGCAACGTTCACAGGTCAGGGGTGGAAGTTGGGGGAGGGGAATTAAAGAGGAGAAAAAAACACTAGAAATTGATTTATTATATGATCTAGCAATCCTTCTACTGGGTATTTACCGCAAAGACTTGAAAACTCATATTCGAAAAGGTATTTGCACACCAATGTTCATAGCAGCATTATTCACAGTGGCCAGGACATGGAAGCAACTGAAGTGTCCTACGATAGATGATTGGATAAAGAAGCTGTGGAACATATATACAATGGAATATTACTCATGCATAAGAACATTTGTAATACTGTCATTTGCGACAACATGGATGGACCTCAAGATAATCATGCTAAGAGAGATAAGCGAGACAGAAAAAGTTGCAAATCACATGCTATCACTTATATGTGTGATATAAACCTAAAAGCAACAAATGAACGGGACAGAAAAACAGAGACTGATGGTCAAGGACTACAGACTAGTGGTCACCAGAGTGTAGGGGGGAGGCAGGATGTGGGTGATAGACTGGGTAAAGGCGGTAAAATATGTGGTGACAGAAAGAAATATAACTATGGGAGGTGAACACATAGTGAAACATATATTCGCCTTACTATTGATATGTACAGCTGAAACTTATTGGATTTTGTTTACCAATGTCACCATAAAAAATAAATTAAAAAAATTTTCAGTCCTGCAAATAAACAAAAATGGAGAGAAAAATCATTGGAAATCTGTCCAGAAATGACACAGATGATAGAATTAGTAAATAAGGTCATTCAGTTATTATAACTGTATTATAACATATAATAAAAAGTTAAGTAGTGGAAGAGAAGATACATAAAGGACACAAAAGAAATTACTAGAGATCATAACGATATTTTCCTATGTAAAAAATCCTGGGTGGGATTAACAGTAAATAAGACATTGCAGAAGAAAAGATTGTTCATCTTGTAGTCATAACAATTATGTTAATTCAACATAAAACACGGAAAAAATAAATGTTAAAAAAATTAACAGAGTATAAGTGAACTGTGGGAAAATCCCAAGTGTCCTAGTATATACGAGTGGAGTCTATTAGGAGATGGGGTGGGGGTGCAGAAAATATTTTAAGAAATAAGGGAAAAAATTTTCCAGTTTTATGAAAACTATACATCCATAGGTTTAAGAGGCTTGATAAATCCCAAACACAAGAAACATATAGGAACTACACCAAAACACATCATAAACACACATTTACATACAGAAGAACAAAGATAAAGATGACTACAGCTTTCTAATTAGAAATTATGTAAGTGAGAAAACATTGGAGCAACATCTTTAAAGTACTTGATAGGATAAAAACAAAAGTCTACCTAGAATTCTATGCCCAATGAAAAGAGCTTTCAAAATTGAAGATGAAAGAAAGACTTTTTTAGACATATAATAACTGAATGAATTCATCATCAGCATCCTGCTTTTTATGAAAGGATGTTTTTAATGCATGGAAAATGAAATGAGATGGAAATATAGATCTACACAAAAGAATAAATTACATTGAAACTGGACACTACATGAGTAAATTTATAAACTATCTATTCTATTATTTAAATGTCTCTAAAAGATACTTGAGGATATCAGTGGGAATATAAGGACCTCTGAAAATTCTCCCACCCATAAAAACAAGGAGAACACTGACCAAAAATTGTCAGAATTAACTTTTTCAGAATTCTGGAAATTAACCAAAGGCTTGAATCAATCTAGGGAGTGTTTACTCAGGAAAAACTATTAAATCTCAGTAAGAATAATGATGTTCATCATGTTTTACCTTGCCCTATTCCCATATCCCCACTCCCAGCTATGTGGTAGCCTTAGTGATAGCTCTCAATCATTGTGAAAGTCATCCACCTGACAGCCACTGTAGAGGACAGAACAGGGTAAGAATTCCTTCAAAGTCTCATTCCCAAACAACTGGTGTTATTGACCTATTCGGTGTTTGCCAAAGTGATCCCACTCACAAGGCTTGTATTTATTTGACCTAACACAGAGTTCGGCTAGTGCAAACCTTTCTCTAGGAGTGTTTGTCAAAATCAATAAATATTGCAGTTGCCTGAGGCTGTGGATTACAGTCGGGATAAACAAAGACTTAACTAAAAATCTTGAAAGGCAAATCTAGGGGATGAGATATTTATAGAAGACTCTGTAAAGCTCTGAAATATTTTTGTGAATCTAGAAGGAATAGAACAGGTGTAGTGATGTGAGTATGCCCAGGACTATGCACATGCTCATGAAAGACCTGAGAGGGTCCAAAACTCTCACCTCTGACTAAATTTTAGGCTTATATGCAAGCAGGATGTGAAGTCTAAAAGAGATTTGTTAACTGCCACACTGAGTGTTAAAGATTTGCCCCAATGAGCCCATAGAGCCACTTGGCACTGATAGAGAGATTTATTGGCTACAGGTATTTAAGAAAATCTCCATATAGTAATTATGTGGCCACACATGAAGAAATAATACAGATTTTTACAGACCTGGTACAAAAACATCATTAAACAAACAAATAAGCAACAACCACAGATAGTTATAACAAACTCTTTTGTGGTAGGGGCATCTGATATCCAAAGTCATCACATTATTATTTTAAATGTTCAATTTTCAAAAAAATAAAATGAGACATGAAAAGAAGCAGTAAAATATGGTCTATACACAAGAAAATAGTCAACAGAAACTGTCTCTAAGGAAACCTTGACTTTAGACTTACTAGACGAAGACTTTAAATCATCAATTTTAGTGTTCAAAGAACTAAAGGAAATTAAGTCTAAAAGAGTAAAGGAAAATATGAGAATTATGCCTCACTAAATAATGAATGTCAGTACAAGGATAGAAAGTATATATATAAAAAACCACATAGAAAATTCGGATTACGAAAGTACAAAAACTGAAATGTAAAATTCACTAGAGGGACTCAATAATACCTCTGAACTGGTAGAAGAAAGAATCAGTAAATCTTAAGATTGGTCAAATGAGATTGAAGTCAGAAATAGAAAGAACAAAGAATGAAGAAAAATGAACTGAACATCTGAGAACTATGCGGCACCATCAAATGAACCAACATACATGATAGAAAAGGTCTTAGAAGGAAGAGGAAGACAAAAGGCAGAAAAAATATTTGAAGAAATAATGGCCAAAAACTACCAAAATTTTATAAAATACTTTAATCTGCACATCCAAAGAACTCAGTGAACTCCAAATAGAAATAACTCAAATTGAATCTCATCAAGATACATTATAATCAAACTGTCAAAAGTTTAAATCAAAAAGAGAATATCAAAACAGCAAGTTAGAAGCAACTCAATCATGTACAAGGGTTCCTACATAATATTACCTGCCAATTTCTCGTCAGAAACTGAGGAGCCTAGAAGGATTGGGATAATACATTCAAAGTGGTGAAAGGAAAAAAAAAAAAAAACGCTATTAAATAAGTGTTCTATTTTGGCAGAACTATCCTTCAAAAATGAATGATGAACAAGCAAAGACTCATGAACATGGAATAGTGGTTACCAGAGGGTCGGAAGTGAGGGAGGAAGAGGGAGATAGACGTGGTAAAGGGCGTCAAATATAGGGGGGTAGGGGGAGGATGAAGTGAGTAAAGGGGATCAAATATGTGGTAGCTGAAGGAAACTGGACTTTGGGTGGTAAACATATAAGATAATATACAGATGTCAAATTATAATGTACACCTGAAAATTATATAATTGTATTAACCTATGTTACCCCAATAAACTTAATTTTTAAAGAGTTAAAAAAAATGAATGACATATTAAGACATCACCTGATCAACAATCACTGAGAGAATTCATCATTAACAGTCATACTGGAAATACTAAAAGGAGTCCTCCAGGCTGAAATGAAAAGACACTTGACATTAACTTGAATTCACATGAAGAACACTAGTACAGGTGACTGTATAAATAAATGTAAAAGATAGAAATAAAAGTACTTTTATTTGTAACTCATTTTTCTCCTAATTTAAAGGACAGCTGCATAAAGCAATAATTATAAATCTGTGTTGATGATTATACAATGTTTAAAGAGGTAATTTGTACGACAATGACAGCACAAAGGAAGAGACAGGTATTGGAGCTATGTAGAAGCAAACTTTTTGTATACTATTGAAATTGAGTTGCCATTGCTCTGAACTAGATTTTTGTAACTTAAGATGTTAATTATAACTCACAGGGCAAACAATAAGTAAATAACTTCAAAAAATAGAGTGAAAAGTGACAAAGGAATAAAAATTTAATATACAAAAAATAAAGTGATGGAGAAATAGAGAAACAAAAAAGACAGAATATATAGAAAATGAATTGCTGCACAGCAGTCACAAATCCTATATTATCAGTAATTACATTAAATGTAAATGTATTAAACAATACAACCAAAAGGAAAAGATTGGCAGAATAGATATAAAATCATGATCCATCAATAATGCTGTACACAAGAGACACACTTTAGATTCAAAGACACAAAGAGATTGAAAGTAAAGGGATGGAAAATATATACCATGCAAATGTTAACTAACAAAAAGAGATGAAGTGGTTATACTAATATCAAACAAAGTAGACTTTAAAGACAAAAGTTGTTACTATAGACAAAAAAGGACATTTTACAAAGGTTAAAAGGGTGAACTTATAAAATTATATAAAAATTATGTGTGTGTGTGTGTGTGTATTCTTTTTATCTATATCTAACATCAGAGTCCCAAAATACATGAAACAAAATCTGAGAGAATTGATGTGATGGATAGATAATTCAACAATAATAGTTGGAGACTTGAATACACTACTTTCAATAATGGATAGAACAACTAGGCAGAAGATAAACAAGAAAATTGAAGACTTGAACAACCTTATAAATCAACTAGACCTAATATATGTCTCTAGAATGTTCTACTCAACACAGAATACATGTTGTTCTAAAGAGCACATGCAACATTATTCAGAATAAGCAATATGTTAGTCCACAAAAAGTCTTGATAAATTTTAAAAGACTGAAATTATACCAAGTCTGTCCTTTGACACATCAGAATGAAACTAGCAGTCCAATAAATGGGAAATTTACAAATGTGGAATTAAATGACATCCCTAAATAACAAATAGTTATGAGAGAAATGTCAATGTAAATTAGAAAATACTTTAAAATGAATGAAACCAAAACCACAACATAACAAACTTATGGTGTATGTCTAAAGCAGTGTTTAGAGGGAGGTTTAGAGCTGTAGATGAGTATATTTAAAAAAATCACGAAGACCTCAAAATCAGTACCTAACTACTATCTTTAAAAAAAAAAAAAAAAAACTAAACAAAGATGAACAAACTAAATCCAAAGCAATCAGAAGGAAGGAAATGTAGAGATTAGAGTGGAAATCAATAAAGTGGAAAGCAATAAAAACAACAAAGTCAACAAAATCAAAAGTTAATTTTTTAAAAAATGATTAACCAAACTGGAAAGCCTTTAGCTAGACAAAGATAAGACAGAGAAGAATCAAATTATTAAATTCAGATATAAAAGAGGGGGCATTACTACTGACATTTCCAAAATAAAATTGACTATAAAAGAATACTATGAATAATTGTACACAGACAAATTAGACACACTAGATGAAATAGACAGATTTCTGGTACACAAACTATCAAAACTGATGAGAAGAATGGAAAAACTGAATAGATATAACAAAGAGATGGAATAATTGATTTTTAAAACTTCTCACGATTAAAAGCCTGGTACCAGAAAACTTAACTGGTAAATTCTACCAAATGTTTTTTAAAAAAGAATTAACACCAATCATTCCCAAAAATTTCCACAACAACAACAACAAAAAAAAATGGAAGAGAAGTCAAAACTTCCCAACTCATTTATCAAAGCCAAAACCTCATAGATACCCAAATCTCGATACCAAAAACCAGAGAATGGTATCACAAAAAAAAAAACTACAGACCAATATTCCTTATGAATATAGACATAAAATCTTAAAAACAATAAAAAATCCAATTAAACAATATATAAAAAGCACAGAACAAGTTAGTTTCACTGGTGAACTCGACAAAACATTTAAAGAAGATTTAACACCAATCCTGCTCAAACTCTTACAAAAAAGTGAAGAGAAGACACTTCCCAATCATTCTATGATGCCAGTAATATGCTGATTTTAAAGCCAAAGACACTATATGAAAAGTCCAGATTCATAACTCATATAAACACTGATGCAAAAAAATAATCCTCGACTAAGCATTAGCAAAACAAATTTGAAAGCGTATGAAAAGGATTACACACCACATTTAAGTGGGATGTATATCAGAATGCAAGGTTTGTTCAACATATTAAAACCAATCAATGTAATACATGTACTTAATAAAATGAAGAAAAACAACCCCACGTGATTATCTCAAATAATGCATAAAAAGCATTTTAAAATATCCAACAACCCTTCATGATATAAAAATAAAAAAAAAAACACTCAACAACTAGGAATAGAAAGGAAGTTCCTCAACCTTATAAAGGGCATCCATGAAAAACCACAACTAACATCATATTAAATGGTGAAAGACAAACATTCCCTTTGGATTAAGAACAAGAAAAAGAAGTCCACTTTCATTGTTTCTATTTAACATTGTACTGGAGTTTCTAGCCTGATCAATTGGCAAAGAAAAGAAATAAAAGGCATAAAGATTGGAAAGGAAGAAGTAAATCTATTAGTATTTGCAGATAACATGATCTTATATGTAGAAAATCCTAAGAAACCCACTAAAAAACTATTAGAACTAACAAATACATTCAGCATAGTTGCTGGATACAAGATCAATATACAAAACAGCAATTGCATTTCTATACACTAGCAATTAACAGAACAATTCAAAAAGAGATTTAAGGCAACAATTCCATTTATGGTAGCATAAAAAGGAATAAAATACTTAGGAACAAATTAAAGAAAAGAAGTACAAGACATATATACCAAAAACTACAAAGCAGCTTTGATATAAAGACCTATATAAATGGAAAGATATCTTGTGTTAATGGGTTGGAAGACTTACTATTGTTAAAATACAATATTCCCCAAAGTGACGTACAGATTCAATAAAATCTATTAAAATCCCTGGTGGCTTTTTTTTTCTTGAAGCGACAAGCTGATCTTAAAATTCATATGGAATCACAAGGAAGTCTAAATAGCCAAAACCATTCTGAGAAAGAACAAAGTCTGAATTGGAAGATTCACATTTGATGATTTCAAAACTTAACTAAAAATTTATAGCAATCAAGAGTGTGTGGTACTGGAACAAGGGCAGACACATAGATCAATGGATGGAATTGAAAGTCCAGAAATAAAACCATATATCTACAGTCAATTGAGTTTTCAAAGGATATAAACATAATTCAATGGGGAAAATAATAGCTTTTTCAACAAATGATGCTGGAATGATTGAATAGCTAAATGTAAAAGAATAAAGGAAGACCTTTTTCTCACATCATGTATAAAAGTTAACTCAAAATGATTCAAATATTTAAAGGTAAGATCGAAAACTATAAAACTCTTAGAAGAAACCATGGAGGCAAATTTTCATGACCTCGGCTCAAGCAATAGTTTTTTAAATATGACACCAATAGCAAAAGTGACAAAAGGAAAAAAAATAGATAAATGATATTAAATAAAAATTCAAATCTTTTGTGCTTTAAAAGATACCTTAAAGAAAGTAACAAGACAACCTTCAGAATGGGAGAAAATATTCGGAAATCATATATCTGATAAGGAACTGGCATTCAGAATATATAAAGTACTCTTACAGTTCAACAATAAAAAATAAAAATGACCCAATTAAAAAATGTGCAAAGCATTTAAATAGACATTACTCTAAAGAATTACAAATGACCAACAAGCACACAAAAAGCAGTTCAGCATAATGAGTCATTAGAGAAATACAAAGCAAAACCACAATAAGATACAACGTAACACCCACTGGGATGGTTATAATTAAAAAAATGGAAAAATAAGTTTTGGTAAGAATGTGGAAAAAATGGAACCCTTGTGCATTGCTGTGGAAAACAGTTTGGCAGTTTCTCAATTTAAATTCAATTTAAACATGAAATTGTTATACCACCAAGCAAATATACTCTTAGGTATATACTTGAAAGAATTGAAGACAGATATTCAAATACTCATACATGAATGTTTATAATAGCATGATAACCACCAAAAGCTAGAAAGAATCCAAATGCCAATGGATGAATGGATACAAAATTTGGTATATACAGGTTGGTTTGGAGAAACTTGGCAAAGTGAGAGACGTCCCCAGATCTCTCCCCTTGAAACAACAATAAGCTGAACATCTAAAACTCAACAAGAAACACCTAAACTGCACACCAGCATATCTGAGCATGGGATCTACACATAAGAGCTACCACAGGTCAGAACCCTGGGTGTCGGGTGGTGGACTGGGAGAAATAAAGAAGCTATCTCTCACAGTTGGAGCTCTTTGTAGGAGAAAGGGGAAAGAAGAAGGTGCTGCAAGTACCCTGAACAGCACTGCCTGGAAGAATGGTGAGTTCCACGCAGCTGGCGGCAGGGCCTAGTCAACAGAGAAGAAAGCAGAGAAGTGGGAGGCAGAGAAACAACAGTCGATTTTTACCAGTCGTGTTTGCAAAACTAAGGCTAAGCCATAGCTCCTAACCCCCAATCCAGAGGCCCCCTCCCCCTATTCCCTCCGAGACCAAACACCATGGACCTACAGGGGAATCTGAGCAAATGCTACTGAAACTGTTGCTAACATGGACAGGGACTAAAACTGAGGGTAGCCAGTGCGATTAAATATCTATAAGAATATAAAAAGGCATTTTTAAGGCTTTATATAAAGGAGGGATCCAAGAGGCTTAGACATCACCTACTGGAAACCAGAATAAAATCACCTTTTTTGTAGCAAGCTAAAGAGAAACCTTTATATAATAAATCTTCTTTCTGGGGGAAAAAAAAAAAAAAGCAGAATAAATTTCCATTAATGCCCGGGCAGAGAAAGAGTCCATTAAACACCATGAACAACCAGGTGACAATCCATTTTAGAAAAAAAGAGAAAAATCTCTAGAAAATAAGCATACACAG